>NC_060195.1:66392120-66449620 GCF_021184085.1 Oncorhynchus gorbuscha
TGGTTTCCATGTGTTTGATTTGTTTGACACCGTTCCGTTTATACTATTAGTCTTAACAATGAGCCCGTCCTGCTATAGGTCCTCCCACCAGAAACATCTACACACACACACACACACACACACACACACACACACACACACACACACACACACACACACACACACACACACACACACACACACACACACACACACACACGCACGCACGCACGCACGCACGCACGCACGCACACACACACACACACACACACACACACACCCACCAACATTAGAGTGACCTCTGCTGGTGACTTTGACCTCTGCATGGTGTTGGTGGGCTGGAAGGTTCCGCTCAGATGAATACCTGACAGTGACAGCCTCTGGAGCTCGGTTGATGTTGAAAAGTGTCAGCAAACTGTCAGGGATACCGGATGTGAAGATTTAACTACCTCCAAACAGTACAAACAATGTCAAATAAGCCAGTTGCCAAAATCTCAGCGTTTTAAGAGCTCCTACTATGCCAGTGACCTTGAAAGTTCTCTATCTTGGCTGTGAGAAAGTACAGAGTGAGAAAACAGAGAAACAAAACAGGAGAAAAGTGAGGGACGAGAGGAGAAGTTTCCACTGATGTGGCAGATCTGCATCTGACCGATTCTGCAAGTTTAGACACAGGAAGGAGATTGGATAGATACGCTAGTGTCACATCGGACATTCTGCAACTACACACAAACACCTATACACACACACACACACACACACACACACACACACGCACGCACGCACGCACGCACGCACGCACGCACGCACGCACGCACACGCACACACACACACACACACACACACACACACACACACACACACACACACACACACACACACACACGCACATGTACACACACACACCTAAACACACACACACGCACACACACACGCACACACACACGCACACACATTGTACAGGTACACAGACAGACATGTTGATGACCTGAAGACAGGAGGCTCTTATCAGCTGTTGCTGAGTCAGTGTTGTGTTGTGAATAGGACACCATAACAAAGATCAGGAGCCTGTCATGTTGTGTTTTTAGACTGCCTGTAATTAGTATTACCTGCTTCCCTCAGTTTGACTCACAGTCCCTTCAATCACAGTGGCACTGTGTGAGGTTGTTTTAAACATGTCTATGGATGGATTCATCATCTCTCCACACTACAGTGTGTACCTACAGTACTGTACCATTCTGGGATGACCTTCCAGTTGGCAGGAGGAAGCCCATCTGTCATGAAGGACATAAAATGTTTCCTCACTTGGCATATCACTCCTCTCTCACATAGTTTGTTCTGCACAGTAGAGATATTGATGTAGGCTACTGCTACAACTCCTTCTTGAAGGCTATATGAATTGCATTGTAAGTGAACATTCCTTTGTTGAGTAGTGAAGCAGTTACTTGGTTTATGGACAAAATGACCTCACAGTGTGCAGCCTGCCAGCCTCTACCTTGTCTGTCTCAATAAAGATGATGTGTGTTCTACTGTTATTTCACTCTCTGCAGTCATCAATGATGTCATTAACTCCAACTTCTGTTATGTTGCTGTTGCGATAACACATTTTTGCATTTCCATGGTGATATTCGGGCAATTTTCTCCCAGCAAGCTGGCAAACACCTTAACGTGGTTCTGAACAAATATGTGCTCCATGAATGCAGCTTTTATTGAGTGGAATACTGCATGTGCTACTTCTTATTGCTTCCCATGAACCCCTGACCCAACATGAATGTCAGTTCCTATTACCTGGGATTTCCATTTAACTTCAGCCCTCCAACTGTCTTTTCTCCCAGCAGGGCTTTACCAAGTGTTTTGTGCCAGGCTGTGCCAGTGTGACTATGGGTTAGAACCTGGTCACACACACACACACACACACACACACACACACACACACACACACACACACACACACACACACACACACACACACACACACACACACACACACACACACACACACACACACACACACACACACACACACACACACACACACACACACACACACACACACACAGGACAGACATAATACTAAGGATATCGCTTCTTTCGTGTTACTACAAAGGGAGGGCTGTCACAGAGTAGAGAGCGTAGAGCAATGAAGTGGTGACTTTAAACTGTATGTACTAACATCACTAGCTAGGCCTGGAGCCTCCCGATTGGCGCAGAGGTCTTAGGGACTGCATCACAGTGCTAGAGGTGTCACTACAGACCTGGGTTTGATCCCAGGATGTGTCGCATCTGGCCATGACCGGGAGAACCATGATGCGGCACACAATTGGCCCAGTGTCGTCCGGGTTAGGAGAGGGTTTGGCCAGTTGGGATGTCCTTGTCCCATTGCACTCTAGTGACTCCTTGTGGCGGGAAGAGTGCATGCACGCTGACTTCGGTCACCAGTTGTACGATATTTCCGCCAAAACATTGGTGCCGTTGGCTTCCAGGTTAAGTGAGCAGTGTGACAAGAAGCAGTGCGGCTTGGCAGGGTCGTGTTTCAGTGGACGCATGGCTCCCCGACCTTCGCCTCTTCCGAGTCCATATGGGAGTTGCAGCAATGGGACAAGATTGGAACTACCAATTGGGGAGAAAAAGGGGTAAAACATTTTTTTAAATGTGCTCTTGATTGGGCAAATGCTAACTGGACTAAAGTAGCCAAATGTTCCAAAATGTCCATCAGTACTGTATCGTACAACACAATTTCAAAGTATTCTGGTGCAGAGCCCGTGATCTAGGGTTAAGGCTCCCGGTTCAATTCCTGCACCCTCCTTACTGTTTCCCCCTCTGTTTCCAAATGTCTAAATAAAGTGTCTAATGTACAAATGATACATTTAAAAAGAGTGAAGAAGCCTGCATCCTCATCCTTTCTCCAGGACATCCTCTGGAGACAAATACAACAATGGCTGCTAATAATTACCAAGAAATATTAGCCTTTTGTGGGAGATACTCGATAGCAGTAGTATCCAAAGCAAATAGTGAACTGGTTTGTATTTTGACAACCAGGAAAAGTTTTGTCTATACCCTTGCAGAGTGTGCAGAGGTAGCCTAGTGGTTAGAGCGTTGGACTAGTAACTGAAAGGTTGCAAGATTGAATCCCTGAGCTGACAAGGTAAAAATCTGTCGTTCTGCCCCTGAGCAAGGGAGTTATTCCACTGTTCCTAGGCCATCATTGAAAATTAGAATTTGTTCCTAACTGACTTGCCTAGTTAAAATAAAGGTGGAAAAAGGAATGAGTAGAGGTTCTTCAGAAAATTTGGGTGTGTTGCAAGATACTGATTTGTGTATGAAGTTTGTATTTGTATAACAAAAAGGATGACCGTTAGCAGCAGGTGTCCATATCCAACCAGTCATTTGCTCCCATCACACACATATCCATTTTTTGTAGAAGAATATTTGGTTTAATGAGGGGTACCTCCAACAAAGTCCGTATGTGACGTCCATCCATGTCTGAGGACGCCGGGAGATGACGTGGAACTCGGCAACTAGGGGCAACAGTGAACGCTGTTACCTTCAAGTAGGTTTCAGTTTGACTTTTGCTACCCCAAACCTTAACCCTTACCTTAACCATTCAGAGTTAATGCCTAAGCTTAAGATTTAGGGACGAATGCCTAAGCTTAACCTTAAACACTTTGAAATTTGATGTTTGCAACAACTTCAACATTTGATATTTGAGAACGACGCATGACCGTCTAATTCTGACGTGAGACTGTGAGAGCTAGTTGACCTCCAATGGCCCAAACCATCAATTTACAGCTTAAAACCCGTGAGGCAGGCAGCCCTAAATGACCACACATTACTGTACATAAGCATCAGCCTTTGTGGTTTCCTATAAATAACCATTATACCTGGAACATTCACTGCAAACCAAAGAAAAGGACATCCTGTGTGTGTGTGTGTGTGTGTGTGTGTGTGTGTGTGTGTGTGTGTGTGTGTGTGTGTGTGTGTGTGTGTGTGTGTGTGTGTGTGTGTGTGTGTGTGTGTGTGTGTGTGTGTGTGTGTGTGTGTGTGTGTGTGTGTGTGTGTGTGTGTGTGTGTGTGTGTAGAAAATGTGAAAGATCAATGATGTAAAGTTACTAAGTAAAAATACTTTGAAGTATTACTTAGAGTAAGTCATTTTTGGGGGATATCTGTACTTTACTACTTACAGTACACGTCCATCAACAGGGCACTCTAGTCCATCCTAGTATGGAAGACAAAACACCCATACACTCACAAGTTTTTCACCTTTGTGTAATTGTCTGGCCTGTCTGTGTCCTTCCACCTCACACATCGCACAGGAATTTATCATCTTCTCTCCCTGGTGGAGAGGTAAACCCTGTCTTCCTTTCTTGAAATTTGCTGTGGCCAAAACATCTGGCCTCTCAGAAACGGCAACAGACACTTCTCATCCCACTGAGCCCAACTCTCCTCCTCTCCTCTCCCTCCTCAGACCTCATGTCTAAATGTTGGTTTTAGTCGCACTACCGTTCAACGTCTCCTAAATCAACATGGAAAACCTCACGCTCTGAAAACAAACTCAGAACTTCGCTTTCTACTGTAAATCCTCTTCCATCTTCGTTGTTTGTTTTTACCAGTGCTTCATTTAGTTGGTTTCTGTACCAGAGGAAGTGCATTTACAGTATACAGTGGGGCAAAAAAGTATTTAGTCAGCCACCAATTGTGCAAGTTCTCCCACTTAAAAAGATGAGAGAGGCCTGTAATTTTCATCATAGGTACACTTCAACTATGACAGACAAAATGAGAAAATAAATCCAGAAAATCACATTGTAGGATTTTTAATGAATTTATTTGCAAATTATGGTGGAAAATAAGTATTTGGTCACCTACAAACAAGCAAGATTTCTGGCTCTCACAGATCTGTAACTTCGTCTTTAAGAGGATCCTCTGTCCTCCACTTGTTACCTGTATTAATGGCACCTGTTTGAACTTGTTATCAGTATAAAATACACCTGTCCACAATCTCAAACAGTCACACTCCAAACTCCACTATGGCCAAGACCAAAGAGCTGTCAAAGGACACCAGAAACAAAATTGTAGACTTGTACCAGGCTGGGAAGACTGAATCTGCAATAAGTGCGCAGCTTGGTTTGAAGAAATCAACTGTGGGAGCAATTATTAGGAAATGGAAGACATACAAGACCAAATCTTGCTTGTTTGTAGGTGACCAAATACTTATTTTCTACCATAATTTGCAAATAAATTCATTAAAAATCCTACAATGTGATTTTCTGGATTTTTTTTCTCATTTTGTCTGTCATAGTTGAAGTGTACCTATGATGAAAATTACAGGCCTCTCTCATCTTTTTAAGTGGGAGAACTTGCACAATTGGTGGCTGACTAAATACTTTTTTGCCCCACTGTAGCTAATGCCTCGTCTTAGACTTGGAATGTCAACTGTCGTCCATAGACTGGAAGCAGCTGTTTGGTTAACATGTAAGTACAGTACTGACGTTGGAAGGCAGGTGTTGACAACCAGGGTATGATACCATTAAGTTAGGGCCCGAGTATCAAATTGCACCTTATTTAATTCATAGTGCACTAATTTGAAGTAGTGTACTTCATAGGGAATTTGGTGAAATTTGGGACGAAACCTAGGATACATTTCCTGACGTTTCACCTCCAAAATTAAACAACTTGGTTGAAATCTCCATGGCATGGCCCCTGAGGGCCGGACTAGAACCAAGCCAAGGGCCACTCCCTAAACAATGCCAGGCTTTACAACCCATTGATGTCCTGTAAGACCAATGTAATTATGTGAGGAGCAACGGCACAGCCCGCCAGGGAACACAAACAGAGAGCAACGTTGCAGCTGCACACTTCCAACAGCACTCTGAAGGACTGGCCTCCAACATAACCTGTGTTAAAGTCCTAGTGCACACTTCCAACAGCACTCTGAAGGACTGCTTATCTAAACATAAAAGAGCATACAGGAACAACAAGACCCAGAGTTCTGGGTGCAGAACAAATAATACAAAACACGACATACAAAACAAGGACACGTTGTCATGTTTTGTCATTGGTTATCATGTCTTGTCTCTGTGCTTCCGGAGACACCTGAAACCCCACCTCTTTAAGGAATACCTAGGATAGGATAAGTAATCCCTCTCACCCCACCCCCCCTAAGTTTTAGATGCACTA
The DNA here is from genome assembly GCF_021184085.1 of Oncorhynchus gorbuscha. Taxonomy (NCBI): domain Eukaryota; kingdom Metazoa; phylum Chordata; class Actinopteri; order Salmoniformes; family Salmonidae; genus Oncorhynchus; species Oncorhynchus gorbuscha. The sequence goes on from NC_060195.1 coordinate 66,398,271, forward strand.
TTGTTAAGTGACTGTCCCACTGGATGTCATAAGGTGAATGCACCAATTTGTAAGTCGCTCTGGATAAGAGCGTCTGCTAAATGACTTAAATGTAAATGTAATGTAATGTTCTATTCGTTTCCCTCTGCTGGTCTTATTAGGTTCTTTCCCTCTTTCTATCCCTCTCTTCCCCTCCCTCTCTCCCTCTCTCGCTCTCTCTCCCTATCGTTCCGTTCCTGCTCCCAGCTGTTCCTCATTCTCCTAACTACCTCATTTACTCTTTTCACACCTGTCCCCTATTTTGCCCTCTGATTAGAGCCACTATTTCTCCCTCTGTTTTCCGCTTCTGTCCTTGTCGGATCCTTGTATGATGTTCGCTGTTCTGTGTCCTTGTCTTGCCCTGTCGTGTTTTACCTTCTTCAGATGCTGCGTGTGAGCAGGTGTCTTAGTCTGCTACGGTCGGTGCCTTCCCGAAGCAACCTGCAGTCTATGGTCGAGTCTCCAGTCAGTCCTCGCTACTGACGAGTGGATTTCAGTTTTCCTGTTTTGTTTTCTCCTTGATAATATCCAGGATTATTACTTTTGTCAAATACTGGAATAAAGACTTTTGGGTCCTCATTCACCAGCATAACACACGTAGAAAGAAAGAGGGAAGATGTCCCCCCTACCCCATCCCCATCCCCTACCCCCCCCCCCTCCCAACTGCTCGGGTGGCAGGACCAGCACATGCTGCCTAAAGGTAGATTAAAAACATTACAATTGAGAGTGCGTTAATAAGTACAAATTCACAGCACCGACTCGTCCAAGTAGGAGAGGAACGGCTGCCAGATTTGATCAAATGTTGATAATTTATTGTTCAGAATATATCTAATTCGTTCTAAGTGTACAGTGTTTGCCAATTCACTGAGCCATAATTTGTTAGAGGGCGCTTCCCTCCCTTTCCAAAACAACAAGATTCGTTTTTTTGCCGAGATGAGACCATACGAGATTAGTTGTTTTTGGGGGGTTGGTTATTCCGTTTAGGGATTAACCAACCATTTTAATGGCATTAATTCTTCCGAGCAGAGTAATTGGGAGAGGTCTCCAAAATAGTATGTTTGCTTTGAGTTTTTGTATCAGAGAGGGGAAATTCTCTTTAAATAGTAAGGAGTATTGTTTGGTAACTACAATTACTAGGTAGGTAAATTTTTCTGAAGTTAACTTAAATGGGAGATGTTCTAGCCAAGAGGTATTTTGCGACTGTATGGACATTAATTCACTCTTGTTCCAATTTATTCTGTATCCCGAGAAGGTACCAAACAAATTGATCACATCAAGAATAGCTGGGATACTAGCCTGGGGTTCTGTTACATAGAGGAGGATGTCAATTGCGTATAGGGAGATCTTATTTAGAGTATCTTTAGTATTATAGCCGTGTATTGCTGCATGAGATCTAATCGTCTGAGCGAGCGGTTCGATAATTAGGGCGAAGAGCATAGGCGACAGCGCACAACCCTGCCTTGTCCCCCAGTTGAGGTTAAATCAGGGCGACAATGATTGGTTAGTGAGTATTCTGGCACAGGGGTTCCTATATAAAAGCTGGATCCAATTTATGAACCTATCTCCAATATTACATTTCTGTAGGACCTTGAATAGATAGGACCACTCAACTTGGTCAAAGGCCTTTTCGGCGTCAAGAGAAATTGTTATGCAGGTGAATGAGGACCCAAAAGCGACTAAACAGAAACAGAGTTTATTCCAGTCTTAAACAAAACGATAGTCCTGGATACAATCACAGGTGAAGTCCAAACAGGAAAACTGAAACCCTCTAGTCAGTAGAGGGGAACAACAGGGGATGCGATCACAGACTGCAGGTCGCTTCGGGAAGGCGCAGGCCGTAGCTGATATAGACACCTGCTCACACGCAGCATCTGAAGAAGGCAAAAACACGCCGGAACATGAACACAGCACAGCAAACATCAAACAAGGATCCGACAAGGACAGACGCAGAAACAGAGGGAGAAATAGGGACTCTAATCAGAGGGCAAAATAGGGGACAGGTGTGAAAGAGTAAACGAGGTAGTTAGGACGAATGAGGAACAGCTGGGAGCAGGAACGGAACGATAGAGAGAGAGAGGGATAGAGAGAGAGAGGGATAGAGAGAGAGGGAAAGAAACCTAATAAGACCAGCAGGGGGAAACGAATAGAAGAGATAGCACAGGGACAAGACATGACAATATATGACAAAACATGACAGAAGTGACGGCAAGGTCCACGTTGGGTAACCTCTGAGAATACATAATATTGAAGAGGCGTCTGAGATTGAAGAATGAGTTTCTGTTAGGGATAAAGCCGGTCTGATCCGCATGGACCAATTTGCCAATTAAAGTGCTAAGCCTGTTAGCCAGAGTTTTTGCTAAAATATTTTGGTCTGTATTAAGGAGAGATATTGGTCTGTATGACCCTACCTCTTCTGGAACTTTACCCTTCTTATGTATAACTGTAATGAACGCTTCGTCCAAAGTAGAAGGGAGAGCTCCATCCTCATTGGCCTGAATCAACATTTTGTGCAGGTAGGGAGAGAGCATGTTGCTGAATGTTTTATAGAATTCACCAGGGTATCCATCTGGGTCCGGGGTCTTGCCACACTTTAGAGATTTAATTGTTTCTCGAATTTCATCATGAGATATTTCCTTAGTCAGGAAGTTAGAATCTTCCTGGTTAAGGGCAGGAAGATTACAGTCCTCCAAAAATGTTTGCATAATTAAGGGGTTAGGATCCGCTTTAGATGTATATAGAGTCTCATAAAACTGCCGGAATCTGTCATTGATGTCTTTGGGGGAAGAGAGTAATTCCCCAGATGCAGATTTAACCCTGTGAATCATTTGGTCGCTCACATTTTATCGAAGTTGTCTGGCGAGTAATTTGTGTGGTTTGTCACCAAACTCAAAATATTTTTGCTTGGCATAGAGAAAAGATTTAGCAATTTTAGTTGAGAGAATCTGATTATATTCAAATTTTAAAGAGGTCATTTTTTAAATGTTTCTCCATAGATGGGTGGCTAGCATTCTCCCTATCCAGTAAGTGAATTTGTCCCTCTAGTTCTTCCAGTTTTCCTCTGTTTTGCCTACTCCTGGCAGCCTGAAAGGAGATGATACAGCCTCTTAGATAAGCCTTCAGTGTTTCCCACAATAATCCTGGGGAGGTCTATGTGTTGTCGTTGGTATCAAAGATATTTACAGAATGTTGGTTCTGTGAGGAGCTGAGGATTCAACCTCCAGACCCTCTCGTTTGGTACAATGTCACCCAATCTCAGGGAGAAGGTGAGTGGACTGTGGTCCGAGATTATAATATCATGATACCTCACATTACAGGTATAGGGGAGTAGTCTAGCATCCAACAAAAAGTAGTCAATTCGAGTGTAAACCTTGTGAACATGAGAGTAAAAGGAGTATTCCCTACCTGTAGGGTTAGCGATCCTCCATATATCAAATAAGTTTGAATTTTTTATGTAGGTATTCAAGAATTCGCTTGAATAGGAGGTAGGGGTTCGCCGGGTAGAGGATCTATCCAAATATTGGTCTAGCACACAGTTAAGGTCCCCTCCGATGACCAGGTTAGTATGGGAGATATCTGGAATCAGGGCAAGGACTCTTTTGAAAAAAGAGGGGTTGTCAATGTTTGGCCCATATATATTTAGTAGAGTTACAGAGGTAGAGTGGTTTTCTCCTATTGCGATCACATACCGACCCTCTTCATCCGCAATAGTGGTTTTATGTAGAAAGGGAATTCCTTTCCGTACCAGAATCGCTGTGCCTCTCGTTTTGGCAGAGAAGTTAGAGTGATACACTTGCCCCACCCACCTACACTTAAGTCTGCTATGAGAGTTATTCTTCAGATGGGTTTCTTGCAAAGATATAATATCAGACGAGAGTGCTTTCAAGTGGGCTAGGACCTTGTCCCTCTTAATTGGTTCGTTTAAACCCTTGACATTCCAGGAAGTGAATGTAAGCCCCGCCCTCCTCTCGTTTGTAGTTCCTAAGGTGGCATGCATACCATGTAACTTGATAAAAAGGTAAGAAAGCGCACCAAACCATCACGATCAGCATATGTAGCCCCTACACCCGAGCAGTATTCAACCCACCCCTCCCCCCTGCAAGCACCTTTACTTCCCACCCGGTTCCCCTAATTTCCACAACACTTACCCCCCCATCAACCCCCATTTAACAGGCATGCACAAACAGGAGAGAAAACAAAGGAAAAATAAAAATAATAAACACATTGTCTGGCCGATGCCAAAAAAGCACGGCGCGACCTCGAACAAGAGGTAAAACAAAAATAAAATCCCAACTATACGTTCACCTCTCACTATCCTAGAACTTCTACTAATATATGAACTGAGGAGGCTCCTGCGAGTTAAGTGTTCAGTTAGCATCTAATAAACCTAAACCGAATAAGTTGCAACTTAAACATATTGCGCATTTAAGCGTCATCCTGGGTCAATCCCAGAGATAAGCAAGATATAGCCTCAAGATTATATTGCTAAGCACTGCCGGTCAAAAAATAAACCATCCGCAACCGACATAGTCAGCCGTACCTTTACATACTGTGGGTCAGGAGATCGGAACAAGGATTTGTTAAATTAAACGTTCCCCCCCATAAAAAAATATGTTTAATAAAAAATAAATAAAAATAATAATAATAATAATAATATATGCCATTTAGCAGACGCTTTTATCCAAAGCGACTTACAGTCATGTGTGCATACATTCTACGTATTAACACATACATACATACATACACATACTCACATACATATATATATATACATATACATACACACACACATACATACACACATACATACACACATATACACACACACACATATATATACATACACACACATACACATACACATACCTATATATACATACACACACACATATACATACATATACATGTATGTATACATACCCACACAAAAAAATCATATATAAAAATATATATTTAAAGAATATGTATATACATCCATATGCACACATACACATACAAACATTCATACCCCAGAATAACAATCTACACTGATTTAAAATTTAAACATACATAATACTAAAATGCTAAGAGAAAATAGTAATAAAGTACAAATAGTAATTATATGTACGCACACCTACACAGACATAAGCACTACAGAGGGCTGGTGGGACTCTAGTCGGGAGAGAGGCCCACGGCTAGACAAAGGCAGAACCCCCTCCCAACCATCACCCCCAGTCCCCTGCAAGCAATAAATAAATGGTATGGTAGTAAGAATAATGTAAGGATTGTAAAATAAATAACAAAACAAAACAAAAGTGGGGGAATATAAGTATATCCGTCCGAAGGTGTCAGTGATCAAACCTGGAAGTAAAAAATATGCATCGCTCTGAGCACAGCCGGGATGAAAGTGAATTTAACGTTAAATGAGAGCTTTGACAGCTATCCATTGGTTGGCTCAGCGTCTTGCATGCTGGGTAGCCCTTGTTGAGCCCGTTTAATACGTTTTCACCCAATATGGTATAGTATGGATTCGAGTCCATGAGCAGACCCTAACACGCAATGACAAGGCACTCTAACCTGTACGGGGATTGGTATATATCCCCGGATAAACTTCCGGAAGGCGGGGTAATTCTTAGTCTTGCAGGGAAGAGTAAGGCTGGGCGAAGATGGAGTTTGTAGAGTTTGGTCATGACATCTCTGTAGTCGGCGCGATGCTTTGCCACATCGGGCGCATAATCCTCATAGACACGGAATGGATGCCCGTTATGTGACAGGTTGCCCCTCATTCGAGCTTCACGCAGGATAAGATCCTTGGTCTTGAAACTGTGACAACAGATTATTACTGGGCGAGGACGTTGGCCCGGTCCAGGCACTGGGACAAGGGAGCGATGTGCGCGGTCCAGCTGGGGATCCGAATCCAAAACATCCGATCCCATTGCATCCTTCAATAGCTTGGCGAAGAAGTCGGTGGGGCGAGAGCCCGCCTCTATCCCCTCTGCCAGACCAACAACGCAAAGGTTATTACGTCTGGATCGGCCCTCCAGGACCACCACTTTCACAGAAAGCCTCTGCACAGTATCCTACAATGACGTGCATAGCTTCTCTAACTCGTCGATCCTACCAGCGTTGAATTCAGAAGCTTTCTCAAGGTCCACAATACTCTGGCCATGCGAAGCGACCGTTCGAATGATGCTCTCGATTTTGGTGTCCAGTTCAGCAATAGTGGCCTTAAGATCCTCAGCTATAGCAACACGTAGCTCCCCCAAAGCCCGGGTAAGTTCTGTAAGTGTCACGTTGTTGCATGTGCCTCCCGCCATGTCTGTCCCGTTGTTTAGTGGGGAGTAGGCCTCCGCTGTGGATTTATTGTCCTTTGGTCGCTTATTACTCGGCATTTTCATATAAAAAGTTACAATCTTGTATTAGAAAGAAACGTTTGTTGTAAAAAGTGCCATAAAGTAGGTTAGATTATTTCGCAAAAAAGTTGCAGGAGCCTCTCACGCACAGCCGTTCACTCCAACATGCTAGCTCCGCCCTAGTGCACACTTCCAACAGCACTCTGAAGGACTGGCCTCCAACATAACCTGTGTTAAAGTCCTAGTGCACACTTCCAACAGCACTCTGAAGGACTGGCCTCCAACATAACCTGTGTTAAAGTCCTAGTGCACACTTCCAACAGCACTCTGAAGGACTGGCCTCCAACATAACCTGTGTTAAAGTCCTAGTGCACACTTCCAACAGCACTCTGAAGGACTGGCCTCCAACATAACCTGTGTTAAAGTCCTAGTGCACACTTCCAACAGCACTCTGAAGGACTGGCCTCCAACATAACCTGTGTTAAAGTCCTAGTGCACACTTCCAACAGCACTCTGAAGGACTGGCCTCCAACATAACCTGTGTTAAAGTCCTAGTGCACACTTCCAACAGCACTCTGAAGGACTGCCTCAAGAGTACTACTCTCTCTCAATTCAATTTCAATTTTAAGGGCTTTATTGGCATGGGAAACATATGTTTACATTTTCAAAGCAAGTGAAGTAGATAATAAGCAAAAGTGAAATAAAATTAAAAATGAACAGTTAACATTACACTCACAGAAGTTCCAAAAGAATGAAGACATTTCAAATGTCATATTATATATATACAGTGTTGTAACGATGTACAAATGGTTAAAGTACAAAAGGGAAAATAAATAAACATAAGTATGGGTTGTATTTACAATGGTGTTTCTTCTTCACTGGTTGCCCTTTTCTATTGGCAACAGGTCACAAATCTTGCTGCTGTGATGGCACATTGTGGTATTTTACCCAGTAGATGGGAGTTTATCAAAATTGGGTTTGTTTTCAAATTCTTTGTGGATCTGTGTAATCTGAGGGAAATATGTGTCTCTTATATGGTCATACATTGGGCAGGAGGTTAGGAAGTGCAGATCCGTTTCCACCTCATTTGGTGGCCAGTGAGCACATAACCTGTCTTCTCTTGAGAGCCATGTCTGTCTACGGCGGCCTTTCTCAATAGCAAGGCTATGCTCACTGAGTCTGTACATCTCTCTCTCTCCCTGTGAGGTTTCTATGTCCACTCCTCTAGAGGGTCTCTCTCAGTTGTAGGTTTGTTGAGGCCTTTTTCAGAGCTATTTTGAATGAAAAAGATAGGTACCAACACACTGCAAAAGGCTGCACAGCTGAAACGTCTGTGTACGCTGTCCCTGACGCAGTGGGGGGGGGGGGGGGGGGGGGATATATATTCAAAGTTAAGTTTATGTGATATACTTTTTGCTTATCTGAACTCACAGATTTTATGCAACAACCAAACTTCTGGGAGAGTGCAATGTTCTCCTTTTGAAGAGCGGTAGACATGAATTTAAATTTGCATAGTTGATGATCATATTGTCATCAGGCAGACACCTTCATACAGAGCAACATTTTTACACCAATCATGTATTGCCCTTTGTCTAACCGTAAGAGTTGCCTAAGAGTTGCCATGCATCCCTCCTCTTCATGGTGTGTTTTCAAGTACGTACGTAATCAGAGACAATTTCAACATGATCTGATCGGTAGATGACAGACATGGACAGCAAATGTATGCCACTATGCATGTGTATCAAAAACAAACGTACATTTGTGTTCAGAAAAAGCAATAACAGTGCAGTGTGACTTGAAGATGTTGAGTGTGACACACAGTTTTGCTCAATGGGATTTTCAGGAACACCCAGGGCGGCCATCTTTCTTCTCATTTAGGATTTGCTGAGAAGAACGTCCGTGTTGTGCATCACTCAGAGCATTTGCAAAAAAATATTCTGTGAATGCAGGTTTGAACCGTTGCTCTGTGGTCTATCCATTGCAGTTGTCAGTTGAGAAAGTGTACGATTTCAGGATTGCAACATTGTAAGGCTCTGTCAAAATAGTTTTTACAGCTTGAGGGCTGAATAGGATTTACACACCTGAAGGGAGTAGAAGGGATTGCTGGACTTTTGCAAATCAAACAATAAAAACGATGGTTCATTGATACTTCTCTTTCTGGATTTTCCCTCCCTCCTCCCCTCCCCCCGGACAGCCCAGCAGCAGTTCCCCTCTGTTAAGCTATGGGCCAGGGTCCCAGGCCGCAACATTGCTCTTAGGTAATTCCAGTTGTCCATCTGGACAGACCGGACAAAGGTTTGGGAGGGATTCCACGGTCTGACATCTCCTTCCCCCCTCCCACCCTATTGCTCCCCATCACATCCCCCTTTTCCTTTAAATATTTTTTTGTCATCCATCAGCATGCTGTCACTGACCGTTGCTCCTGTGTTTCCTGAAGCAGGGTTGGTTCTGATACACTGTGTTCTTACTGCATCTGGCCTGTCAGAGAGACTCACACTGCTGGCCTTGCAGGAACACTATCAAAATACACATTACACGCCACGGCAGAATCTTAGGCGACTGGGGAGCTAATAACTCCTCTGATAATAAATATTTGGAGCCCGGAGGTGGAACAATGTGTGTATCTGAAGTACGCGGGATTTGTCTTATCGCTGCTGTTCATCACTTCTCATTGGAGATGGAGCACCCGGTCTATTGGGTGGTTGAATTATTTCAGGCGTTCTTATGTAGGCGATGTATCAATCTGAAGAGCACTCCCACTGGGCACATACTGGTTGAATCAACATTGTTTCCACATCATTTCAATAAAATTCCTTCAATTCCTTCTGACTACTACGGACATTTTAATGCCTTACTCTTCCTCCTTAGAAGCCTGTGGAGAGAGAGAGAGAGAGAGAGAGAGAGAGAGAGAGAGAGAGAGAGAGAGAGAGAGAGAGAGAGAGAGAGAGAGAGAGAGAGAGAGAGAGAGAGAGAGAGAGAGAGAGAGAGAGAGAGCAAGAGAGAGAGAGAGACAGAGAGAGAAGTGAGAGAGAGAGAGAGAGAGAGAGAGAGAGAGAGAGCAAGAGAGAGAGAGAGAGAGAGAGAGAGAGAGAGGGATGCAAGTGAGAGAGAGAGAGAGAGAGAGAGAGAGAGAGAGAGAGAGAGAGAGAGAGAGAGAGAGAGAGAGAGAGAGAGAGAGAGGAGCAAGTGAGAGATAGAGAGAGAGAGAGCAAGTGAGAGAGAGAGAGCGAGAGAGAGAGGGAGCAAGTGAGAGAGAGCAAGTGAGACAGAGAGAGAGAGAGCAAGTGAGAGAGAGAGAGCGATTAAGAGAGAGAGAGAGAGAGAGCAGGTGAGAGAGAGAGAGAGAGAGAGAGTGAGAGAGAGAGAGAGGGAGAGAGAGAGAGCGAGTAAGAGAGAGAGAGAGAGAGCAGGTGAGAGAGAGAGAGAGAGAGAGAGAGAGAGAGAGAGAGAGAGAGAGAGAGAGAGAGAGAGAGAGAGAGAGAGAGAGAGAGAGAGAGAGAGAGAGAGAGAGAGAGAGAGAGAGAGAGAGAGAGAGAGAGAGAGAGAGAGAGAGAGAGAGAGAGCAAGTGAGAGAGAGAGCGAGTGAGAGAGAGAGAGAGAGAGAGAGAGAGAGAGAGAGAGAGAGAGAGAGAGAGAGAGAGAGAGAGAGAGAGAGAGAGAGAGAGAGAGAGCAAGTGAGAGAGAGAGAGAGAGAGAGAGGACAAACCAGAGACACTGACATCTTAATGCCTTACTCTTCCTCCTTAGAAGCCTGTGGAGAGAGAGAGCGAGAGAGAGAGAGAGAGAGAGAGAGAGAGAGAGAGAGAGAGAGAGAGAGAGAGAGAGAGAGAGAGAGAGATAGACAGAGAGACACCAGAAATAGAGACAGAGAGAGAGAGAGAGAGAGAGAGAGAGAGAGAGAGAGAGAGAGAGAGAGAGAGAGAGAGAGAGAGAGAGAGAGACCGAGAGACCGAGAGACCGAGAGACAGAGAGAGACAGAGAGACACCGAGATAGAGACAGAGAGAGAGAGACCGAGATAGAGACAGAGAGAGACCAAGCTAGAGACAGAGAGAGAGAGAGAGAGAGAGAGAGAGAGAGAGAGAGAGAGAGAGAGAGAGAGAGAGAGAGAGAGAGAGAGACCAAGCTAGAGACAGAGAGAGAGACCGAGATAGAGACAGAGAGAGAGAGACCGAGATAGAGACAGAGAGAGAGAGAGAGACCAAGCTAGAGACAGAGAGAGAGAGAGAGAGAGAGAGAGAGAGAGAGAGAGAGAGAGAGAGAGAGAGAGAGAGAGACCGAGATAGACAGAGAGACACCGAGATAGAGACAGAGAGAGAGAGAGACCGAGATAGAGACAGAGAGAGAGACAGAGAGAAAGAAAGAGAGTTCTCCATCTGTTGACTTCATCCTGGAAAAGCGATGGATCTGTTGGAGAGGAGAGGGGAAAACAGCAGAGGACAGGAAACAATATCATACTTGTAACATCCCCAGAGTATGTTCTGCTGTCAGAGCAAATCTTTTCTGGGTGCTTCATTGTGGATTTGGATGAGGTGCAGATGTTTCTCTTGGATGTAGGTCTGAATGTGTCTTTGTTCATGTCTTCTAGTATATACTGTTGCGAGGGGAATGAAAACCCTATAATGTTTTATGTGCACAGACTTCATAGACATTAAATCACAACGTCATGGTTTACAACCCACCAAAGAGGTTCTGGAACGCAGCACCCAGCACAGCAGATTCTATCCTCCTCAGCAAGCCAATGAATACGGAATTCATGTTTTCTCTGTTATGGTTGCCATCCTCTATATCAACGATGGTTGCTATGAGCACAAATCAAGTATTTCTCTCTCTCTAGATTGAATCTACAGCCCTGCACCTATGCTACCCACTACCAGGAGCCTTCTATACCCTGATTATTTTATAGCACTGATTATAGGGTATAAAACAAGAGATGTATTGTGGTCGTGGGGAGATTCCATATGCATTAACTACTGTAGATACTTATTTGTAGTAGATACCACTGACTCCACAATTACTATTTTATAGATCTAGCATTTACCCTCCTAACTAACTTGCAAGGAGGGGAAAAGCAAAAATTCTGACTAAATCAGAGGAAGGAGGAGCTGTGTCCCAGGCCAGGTTCTGCTGGAGTCAGAGGAAGGAGGAGCTGTGTCCCAGGCCAGGTTCTGCTGGAGTCAGAGGAAGGAGGAGCTGTGTCCCAGGCCAGGTTCTGCTGGAGTCAGAGGAAGGAGGAGCTGTGTCCCAGGCCAGGTTCTGCTGGAGTCAGAGGAAGGAGAAGCTGTGTCCCAGGCCAGGTTGTGCTGGAGTCAGAGGGGTAAACTGAGCTCCACATCAGGGTGGGCTCCATCCCCTCTGGGAAGCTCTTTGAGCCAGGGTCCAAGTATTCCCTCCTCTGGAAAAGAACGAGGGAGAAAGGAAAGAAAAGACAGAGAGAGGGAGAGCAGGAAAACGTCTTTCATGTGTGTGGCAACCGGTCTCAGTAGCCAGGCTTTTCAAAGACCCACATGTGGAGCCTCACCAAAGTCCAATTGCACATCCATCCTTTTTGAAATAACACTTCCGAAACAGTTCTGTGCCCTGTCCAAATCAAACAGGTCCACAACGATATACTTCCCTAAAACCTGAGACAGAGACGTTGTCCAAATACTCAGGTCTGCTGATTTTCACTGCAGAGAGATGTTTGGTGAAATAATGGAGGGAACAGATACTTTGTGACTTGTATTGTATCAGGTCATTTTACGCAATGGGTCATGTTTGAGTCATTGGGGACTTTTGACAAGTCTTGAAAGTTGCACAAAGGGAATTCCATTGTAAAGTTCAGTTTGAAACTATCCTTGTTTTGCTGAGTATTCCAAGGTTCCATTAGGATCTGTATCCAGACCCTGTGGTTAAAAAAAGAAAGAAATATAAACTCAACTCAAATGAAACAGTGACAGGGCATAGATACCGTAGCCAGGACACATAAGAATAGGTTAGTTTCACATGCTAGGCTGTCATCTTGACGTCTGAAGGACATTGGGGCACTGTGTAGACAAACTGTCACACTGAACACGGCAAGTCTGTCATACGTGCTCCAACAGAGGCCCAAAGTACGACATTGGCGAACAGCAGTAATTACTGAGAGCGTTTGGTTTTGGTTTCTGGTTACATTTGAAAACAAACGACAATAAATAACTGTCACAACGAAGGGTTCATTGATTAACATGACAGACTTTAAAGTGAACGCCATAATTATCCAGGATATGCTTTTATAGGAGGAGCAAATGGAAAGGGCTCTACCAGCCTGTTAACTATGTTAGGACAATGTTAGTTACACAAGCGAGCCTTATACCAGGAAAGCGCCTACAGAATTTAACCTCTGCTACTTCGTGCTGATTGCACTTCCTGCTTGGAAGTGCAACACATAGGTTGTGCCCTGCTGATCTGGGGTGTCAGCTGATTAATGGGTCAGCTCCGTGGACAGTGACATCATCCATTCAACCATGGTTGTCCATTCCTGCAGTGTGACCTGATATACTGACCCCCCTCCTCTGTGAAGTGACCATAATGTTGTAAAAACACTTTGAAGTACTACTTATTAAGTCGTTTTGGGGGGGTATCTGTACTTTTACTTCTTTACATTCCTAAAGAAAATAATGTACTTTTTACTCCATACATTTTCCCTGACACCCAAAAGTAGTGGTCGCATCTGCACGTCGCTCCAACGGGTAGTATAACTTTTTCATTATATTTCATTATATCACAACGGTTTGATTTGTATTATCTTAGCAATTTCTTCTCAGCTAGCTACATAGCCGTCTTTGTATCAAAAGATAATTGCGTAATTATCGTATTTCGCCGTCCTAACGTAGTCTTCACTAGTCTTCACTAGCCAGCTAGCTAACGTCCACTGATTAGCTGCACTGGAGAAACTGTTACACTCAACTGAACGACTTGATTAGTTTAGTGTCAGCTAGCTACATAGCTGTCTTTGCTGTCTTCGTATCATCGTATCATCGTATCCAAGATAATTGTGTTGTTTAGGTTTAGAGTGTGTAGTCTTAGAGTGATTATCTTAATTTACCGAGGTTAGCTAGCCAGCTATTTGTCGTCCTTAACGTAGGTGACTCTGCTAGCTAGCCAACAGCTAGCCAACGCTAGCCAACGTCTTCTGTATAGAACTCAACTACCCGGTCGCATTCACAGGTTGTATCACATTTTCACTTCATTTTCATTACAGTACAACGGTTTGATTTGTTTGATCGTAGCTAGCTACTTAGCTAGCTACATAGCCGTCTTTGTATCAAAGATAATTGTGTAGTCTAGAGCGATTTTCTAGGTTCGCTAGCCATCTATTGTCGTTCTTTTAACGCAACGTAACGTAAACAACACTGCTAGCTAGCCTGCTAGCCCCCGAATAGCAACACTGCAGAAACTATTACACTCAACGGAACGACTTGATTAGTGTAGTGTCAACAACGCACCCACTGCCAGCTGGCCTACTTCAGCAGTACTGTATCATTTTAATCATTTTGGTCAATAAGATTCTTGCTACGTAGCTTAACTTTCTGAACATTCGAGACGTGTAGTCCACTTGTCATTCCAATCTCCTTTGCATTAGCGTAGCCTCTTCTGTAGCCTGTCAACTATGTGTCGGTTTATCCCTGTTCTCTCCTCTCTGCACAGACCATACAAACGCTCCTCACCGCGTGGCCGCGGCCACCCTACTCTGGTGGTCCCAGCGCGCACGACCCACGTGGAGTTCCAGGTCTCCGGTAGCCTCTGGAACTGCCAATCTGCGGTCAACAAGGCAGAGTTCATCTCAGCCCATGCCTCCCTCCAGTCCCTCGACTTCTTGGCCCTGACGGAAACATGGATCACCACAGACAACACTGCTACTCCTACTGCTCTCTCTTCGTCCGCCCACGTGTTCTCGCACACCCCGAGAGCGTCTGGTCAGCGGGGTGGTGGCACCGGGATCCTCATCTCTCCCAAGTGGTCATTCTCTCTTTCTCCCCTTACCCATCTGTCTATCGCCTCCTTTGAATTCCATGCTGTCACAGTCACTAGCCCTTTCAAGCTTAACATCCTTATCATTTATCGCCCTCCAGGTTCCTCGGAGAGTTCATCAATGAGCTTGATGCCTTGATAAGCTCCTTTCCTGAGGACGGCTCACCTCTCACAGTTCTGGGCGACTTTAACCTCCCCACGTCTACCTTTGACTCTTTCCTCTCTGCCTCCTTCTTTCCACTCCTCTCCTCTTTTGACCTCACCCTCTCACCTTCCCCCTACTCACAAGGCAGGCAATACGCTCGACCTCATCTTTACTAGATGCTGTTCTTCCACTAACCTCATTGCAACTCCCCTCCAAGTCTCCGACCACTGCCTTGTATCCTTTTCCCTCTCGCTCTCATCCAACACCTCCCACACTGCCCCTACTCGGATGGTATCGCGCCGTCCCAACCTTCGCTCTCTCTCCCCCGCTACTCTCTCCTCTTCCATCCTATCATCTCTTCCCTCCGCTCAAACCTTCTCCCACCTATCTCCTGATTCTGCCTCCTCAACCCTCCTCTCCTCCCTCTCTGCATCCCTTGACTCTCTATGTCCCCTATCCTCCAGGCCGGCTCGGTCCTCCCCTCCCGCTCCGTGGCTCGATGACTCATTGCGAGCTCACAGAACAGGGCTCCGGGCAGCCGAGCGGAAATGGAGGAAAACTCGCCTCCCTGCGGACCTGGCATCCTTTCACTCCCTCCTCTCTACATTTTCCTCCTCTGTCTCTGCTGCTAAAGCCACTTTCTACCACGCTAAATTCCAAGCTTCTGCCTCTAACCCTAGGAAGCTCTTTGCCACCTTCTCCTCCCTCCTGAATCCTCCGCCCCCCCCCCCCTCCTCCCTCTCTGCAGATGACTTCGTCAACCATTTTGAAAAGAAGGTCGACGACATCCGATCCTCGTTTGCTAAGTCAAACGACACCGCTGGTTCTGCTCACACTGCCCTACCCTATGCTCTGACCTCTTTCTCCCTCTCTCTCCAGATGAAATCTCGCGTCTTGTGACGGCCGGCCGCCCAACAACCTGCCCGCTTGACCCTATCCCCTCCTCTCTTCTCCAGACCATTTCCGGAGACCTTCTCCCTTACCTCACCTCGCTCATCAACTCATCCCTGACCGTTGGCTACGTCCCTTCCGTCTTCAAGAGAGCGAGAGTTGCACCCCTTCTGAAAAAACCTACACTCGATCCCTCCGATGTCAACAATTACAGACCAGTATCCCTTCTTTCTTTTCTCTCCAAAACTCTTGAACGTGCCGTCCTTGGCCAGCTCTCCCGCTATCTCTCTCTGAATGACCTTCTTGATCCAAATCAGTCAGGTTTCAAGACTAGTCATTCAACTGAGACTGCTCTCCTCTGTATCACGGAGGCGCTCCGCACTGCTAAAGCTAACTCTCTCTCCTCTGCTCTCATCCTTCTAGATCTATCGGCTGCCTTCGATACTGTGAACCATCAGATCCTCCTCTCCACCCTCTCCGAGTTGGGCATCTCCGGCGCGGCCCACGCTTGGATTGCGTCCCTACCTGACAGGTCGCTCCTACCAGGTGGCGTGGCGAGAATCTGTCTCCTCACCACGCGCTCTCACCACTGGTGTCCCCAGGGCTCTGTTCTTGGCCCTCTCCTATTCTCGCTATACACCAAGTCACTTGGCTCTGTCATAACCTCACATGGTCTCTCTTATCATTGCTATGCAGACGACACACAATTAATTTTCTCCTTTCCCCCTTCTGATGACCAGGTGGCGAATCGCATCTCTGCATGTCTGGCAGACATATCAGTGTGGATGACGGATCACCACCTCAAGCTGAACCTCGGCAAGACGGAGCTGCTCTTCCTCCCGGGGAAGGACTGCCCGTTCCATGATCTCGCCATCACGGTTGACAACTCCACTGTGTCCTCCTCCCAGAGCGCCAAGAACCTTGGTGTGATCCTGGACAACACCCTGTCGTTCTCAACTAACATCAAGGCGGTGGCCCGTTCCTGTAGGTTCATGCTCTACAACATCCGCAGAGTACGACCCTGCCTCACACAGGAAGCGGCGCAGGTCCTAATCCAGGCACTTGTCATCTCCCGTCTGGATTACTGCAACTCGCTGTTGGCTGGGCTCCCTGCCTGTGCCATTAAACCCCTTCAACTCATCCAGAACGCCGCAGCCCGTCTGGTGTTCAACCTTCCCAAGTTCTCTCACGTCACCCCGCTCCTCCGTTCTCTCCACTGGCTTCCAGTTGAAGCTCGCATCCGCTACAAGACCATGGTGCTTGCCTACGGAGCTGTGAGGGGAACGGCACCTCAGTACCTCCAGGCTCTGATCAGGCCCTACACCCAAACAAGGGCACTGCGTTCATCCACCTCTGGCCTGCTCGCCTCCCTACCACTGAGGAAGTACAGCTCCCGCTCAGCCCAGTCAAAACTGTTCGCTGCCCTGGCCCCCCCAATGGTGGAACAAACTCCCTCACGACGCCAGGACAGCGGAGTCAATCACCACCTTCCGGAGACACCTGAAACCCCACCTCTTTAAGGAATACCTAGGATAGGTTAAGTAATCCCTCTCACCCCACCCCCCCCTAAGTTTTAGATGCACTATTGTTAAGTGACTGTCCCACTGGATGTCATAAGGTGAATGCACCAATTTGTAAGTCGCTCTGGATAAGAGCGTCTGCTAAATGACTTAAATGTTAAATGTAAATGTACTCGTTACATTTTGAATGCTTAGCAGGACAAGAAGATTACACTTATCAAGAGAACATCCTACTGCCATTGATCTGGTGGACTTACCGAACACAAATGCTGAGTTTGTAAATTATGTCTGAGTGTGCCCCTTGCTATCCGTACATTTAAAAAATGATATATAGTTTTACTTTGATACTAAATAAGTATATTTTAGCAATTCCATTTACTTTTGATACTTAAGTATATTTACAACCAAATACTTTAAGACTTTTACTCAAGTAGTATTTTACTGGGTGACTCACTTTTATTTAAGTCATTTTCTATTAAGGTATCTTTACTTTAACTTAAGTAGGACAATGGGGTACTTTTTCCACCAGTGCATAATGCAACACAGCTGGGACGGTTGTTTTCAACAGGTGAGCTGCCAACGAACTGAGAATAAGTCAATGTCTCTGGAGGATTGGAGAAGAGGAACACAGTAACGAGGACTTTTAAACACAGAGTAGAGGAGAGAGGAGATGCAAAACAGAACCAGGGTTTGTTGTCGCACAGCAACATTTCATTATCTAGTACTTTGATCTCCTGAAAGCAAATCTAAGAACTGTTTTGACAAGAATCCCCGTTGCCAATGACAGTTGCTGTGACTGTTTGAGTTCTTTATGATTGAATGTTGTCCTAGTTTCAGGGGAGTCTGATTCTTGGATGACTCATTCTCCATCCCTGGATGGAAAAGTGTGGTGAAAATGCTTGGTTAACCCCAGAAAAGGAAAACACCCAGGTATGGGTTATGTCCACTCTCTTGGGCCAAACTCAACATACAGGTTCCATGGAAGACATTTCCCATTTCCTCCATTACTGTCAACACCTTGGATTCATCTATGGCTACTTGCTGTTGTAAGTAAGTAAGTAAGTAAGTAAGTAAGCAAGCAGGCAAGTAATTAAGTAATTAGGTAATTAAGTAATTATGAAGAAATGAAAGTGGACCCGACAGTATTTGAACTACTTAGCAGATATGAAAATCATAATATCAGTCAAAAATATCAAATTCCCAGTTGATGTTACAAAACCAACTTCATAAAGATGTTTTAAAAGTAGGTTCTAGTTGACTCAACATTCCATGTTGTACAGTAAGACATTGTTGGTAGAATAGATGGATGCAGTTCAATACATGATTCATATAATTCACCAATACATTTCTTGGTAGTCTAAAAAACATTGCTATCATGTTGTAAATCACAGCTGGCCTGGTACATTGTTTCCTGCCTCCGTTTGGGATGCACTGTTTCAGTTTCAATGACTTAATATTTTGGTCAAAAACTGACAATCGTAAATAAGGCTGGGAATGTCAATACAATGTCATGCAGGTGAAAGAGGACCCAAAAGCGACTTGGCGAAAACAGAGTCTTTAATCCAGTAAAGTAAATACAAACAAAAAACACAACTTTCACTCGAAATGACGAGGACAAACTGGAGACTCGATCTTGAACAGCAGGTGAACAGCAGGTTGCCTCGGGAAGGCACTTGAACCAGACAGACTCAGACACCTGCTCACCACGCAGCATCTGAGGAAAACACGACACGACAGGGCGATACACAAACACAGCACGGTGAATTCTAGACAAGGAACCGACAGGACAGGAACGGAACACAAAGGAAGAAATAGGGACTCTAATCAGGGGAAAGGATCGGGAACAGGTGTGGGAAGACTAAATGATTGATTAGGGGAATAGGAACAGCTGGGAGCAGGAACGGAACGATAGAGAGAAGAGAGAGCGAGAGAGTGAGAGAGGGAGGGGGAGAGAGAGGGATAGAAAGAGGGAAAGAACCTAATAAGACCAGCAGAGGGAAAGGAATAGAATGGGAAGCACAGGGACAAGACAAGATAATAAATGACAAAACATGACAGTACCCCCCACTCACCGAGCGCCTCCTGGCGCACTCGAGGAGGAATCCTGGCGGCAACGGAGGAAATCATCAATGAGTGAACGGTCCAGCACGTCCCGAGACGGAACCCAACTCCTCTCCTCAGGACCGTAACCCTCCCAATCCACTAAGTATTGGTGACCCCGTCCCCGAGAACGCATGTCCATGATCTTATGTACCTTGTAAATAGGTGCGCTCGACAAGGACGGGAGGGGGGAGGGAAGACGAACGGGGGTGCGAAGAAAGGGCTTGACACAGGAGACATGGAAGACAGGATGGACGCGACGAAGATGTCGCGGAAGAAGCAGTCGCACAGCGACAGGATTGACGACCTGGGAGACACGGAACGGACCAATGAACCGCGGAGTCAACTTACGAGAAGCTGTCGTAAGAGGAAGGTTGCGAGTGGAAAGCCACACTCTCTGGCCGCAACAATACCTTGGACTCTTAATCCTGCGTTTATTGGCGGCTCTCACAGTCTGTGCCCTGTAACGGCAAAGTGCAGACCTCACCCTCCTCCAGGTGCGCTCACAACGTTGGACAAACGCTTGAGCGGAGGGAACGCTGGACTCGGCAAGCTGGGATGAGAACAGAGGAGGCTGGTAACCCAGACTACTCTGAAACGGAGATAACCCGGTAGCAGACGAAGGAAGCGAATTGTGAGCGTATTCTGCCCAGGGAGCTGTTCTGCCCAAGACGCAGGGTTTCTGAAAGAAAGGCTGCGTAGTATGCGACCAATCGTCTGATTGGCCCTCTCTGCTTGACCGTTAGACTGGGGATGAAACCCGGAAGAGAGACTGACGGACGCACCAATCAAACGACAGAACGCCCTCCAAAACTGTGACGTGAATTGCGGGCCTCTGTCTGAAACGGCGTCTAACGGGAGGCCATGAATTCTGAATACATTCTCGATAATGATTTGTGCCGTCTCCTTAGCGGAAGGAAGTTTAGCGAGGGGAATGAAATGTGCCGCCTTAGAGAACCTATCGACAACCGTAAGAATCACAGTCTTCCCCGCAGACAAAGGCAGACCGGTAATGAAGTCTAGGGCGATGTGAGACCATGGTCGAGAAGGAATGGGGAGCGGTCTGAGACGACCGGCAGGAGGAGAGTTACCCGACTTAGTCTGCGCGCAGTCCGAACAAGCAGCCACGAAACGGCGCGTGTCACGCTCCTGAGTCGGCCACCAAAAGCGCTGGCGAATAGACGCAAGAGTGCCTCGAACACCGGGATGACCAGCTAACTTGGCAGAGTGAGCCCACTGAAGAACAGCCAGACGAGTGGAAACAGGAACGAAAAGGAGGTTACTAGGACAAGCGCGGGCGACGCAGTGTGCGTGAGTGCTTGCTTAACCTGTCTTTCAATTCCCCAGACTGTTAACCCGACAACACGCCCATAAGGAAGAATCCCTCGGGATCAGTAGAAGCCACAGAAGAACTAAACAGACGGGATAAGGCATCAGGCTTGGTGTTCTTGCTACCCGGACGGTAAGAAATCACAAACTCGAAACGAGCGAAAAACAACGCCCAACGAGCTTGACGGGCATTAAGTCGTTTGGCAGAACGGATGTACTCAAGGTTCTTATGGTCTGTCCAAACGACAAAAGGAACGGTCGCCCCCTCCAACCACTGTCGCCATTCGCCTAGGGCTAAGCGGATGGCGAGCAGTTCACGGTTACCCACATCATAGTTGCGCTCAGATGGCGACAGGCGATGAGAAAAATAAGCGCAAGGATGAACCTTATCGTCAGACTGGAAGCGCTGGGATAGAATGGCTCCCACGCCTACCTCTGAAGCGTCAACCTCGACAATGAATTGTCTAGTGACGTCAGGAGTAACGAGGATAGGAGCGGACGTAAACGTTCTTTTAGAAGATCAAAAGCTCCCTGGGCGGAACCGGACCACTTAAAACACGTCTTGACAGAAGTAAGAGCTGTGAGAGGGGCAGCAACTTGACCGAAATTACGAATGAAACGCCGATAGAAATTAGCGAAACCTAAAAAGCGCTGCAACTCGACACGTGACCTTGGAACGGGCCAATCACTGACAGCTTGGACCTTAGCGGAATCCATCTGAATGCCTTCAGCGGAAATAACGGAACCGAGAAAAGTAACGGAGGAGACATGAAAAGAGCACTTCTCAGACTTTACGTAGAGACAATTCTCTAAAAGGCGCTGTAGAACACGTCGAACGTGCTGAACATGAATCTCGAGTGACGGAGAAAAATCAGGATATCGTCAAGATAGACAAAAACAAAGATGTTCAGCATGTCTCTCAGAACATCATTAACTAATGCCTGAAAAACAGCTGGCGCATTGGCGACCAAACGGCAGAACCCGGTACTCAAAATGCCCTAACGGAGTGTTAAACGCCGTTTTCCACTCGTCCCCCTCTCTGATGCGCACGAGATGGTAAGCGTTACGAAGGTCCAACTTAGTAAAGCACCTGGCTCCCTGCAGAATCTCGAAGGCTGATGACATAAGGGGAAGCGGATAACGATTCTTAACCGTTATGTCATTCAGCCCTCGATAATCCACGCAGGGGCGCAGAGTACCGTCCTTCTTCTTAACAAAAAGAACCCCGCCCCGGCCGGAGAGGAAGAAGGCACTATGGTACCGGCGTCAAGAGACACAGACAAATAATCCCTCGAGAGCCTTACGTTCGGGAGCCGACAGAGAGTATAGTCTACCCCGAGGAGGAGTGGTCCCCGGAAGGAGATCAATACTACAATCATACGACCGGTGAGGAGGAAGGGAGTTGGCTCGGGACCGACTGAAGACCGTGCGCAGATCATGATATTCCTCCGGCACTCCTGTCAAATCGCCAGGTTCCTCCTGAGAAGTAGGGACAGAAGAAACGGGAGGGATGGCAGACATTAAACACTTCACATGACAAGAAACGTTCCAGGATAGGATAGAATTACTAGACCAATTAATAGAAGGATTATGACATACTAGCCAGGGATGACCCAAAACAACAGGTGTAAACGGTGAACGAAAAATCAAAAAAGAAATAGTCTCACTGTGGTTACCAGATACTGTGAGGGTTAAAGGTAGTGTCTCAAATCTGATACTGGGAAGATGACTACCATCTAAGGCGAACATGGGCGTAGGCTTCTCTAACTCTCTGAAAGGAATGTCATGTTTCCCGAACCCATGCTTCGTCCATGAAACAACCCTCAGCCCCAGAGTCTATCAAGGCACTACATGTAGCACCCGAACCGGTCCAGCGTAGATGGACCGACAAAGTAGTACAGGATTTTGATGGAGAGACTTGAGTAGTTGCGCTCACCTGTAGCCCTCCGCTTACAGATGAGCTCTGGCTTTTACTGGACATGAATTAACAAAATGTCCAGCAACTCCGCAATAGAGGCACAGGCGGTTGGTGATCCTCCGTTCCCTCTCCTTAGTCGAGATGCGAATCCCTCCCAGCTGCATGGGCTCAGACTCTGAGCCAGAGGAGGGAGATGGTTGCGATGCGGAGCAGGGAAACACCGTTGATGCGAGCTCTCTTCCACGAGCCCGGTGACGAAGATCTACCCGTCGTTCTATGCGGATGGCGAGAGCAATCAAAGAGTCCACATCTGAAGGAACCTCCCGGGAGAGAATCTCATCCTTAACCACTGCGTGGAGTCCTCCAGAAAACGAGCGAGCAGCGCCGGCTCGTTCCACTCACTAGAGGCAGCAAGAGTGCGAAACTCAATAGAATAATCCGTTATGGACCGTTCACCTTGGCATAAGGAAGCCAGGGCCCTAGAAGCCTCCCTACCAAAAACTGAACGGTCAAAAACCCGAATCATCTCCTCTTTAAAGTTCTGGAACTTGTTAGAGCAATCAGCCCTTGCCTCCCAGATAGCTGTGCCCCATTCTCGAGCCCGGCCAGTAAGGAGTGAAATGACGTAAGCAACCCGAGCTCTCTCTCTAGAGTATGTGTTGGGTTGGAGAGAGAACACAATCTCACACTGCGTGAGAAAGGAGCGGCACTCAGTGGGCTGCCCGGAGTAGCAAGGTGGGTTATTAACCCTAGGTTCTGGAGGCTCGGCAGGCCAGGAAGTAACAGGTGGCACGAGACGTAGACTCTGGAACTGTCCAGAGAGGTCGGAAACCTGAGCGGCCAGGTTCTCCACGGCATGGCGAGCAGCAGACAATTCCTGCTCGTGTCTGCCGAGCATGGCTCCTTGGATCTCGACGGCAGTGTAACGAGCGTCTGAAGTCGCTGGGTCCATTCCTTGGTCGGTTCCTTCTGTCATGCAGGTGAAAGAGGACCCAAAAGCGACTTGGCGAAAACAGAGTCTTTAATCCAGTAAAGTAAATACAAACAAAAACACAACTTTCACTCGAAATGACGAGGACAAACTGGAGACTCGATCTTGAACAGCAGGTGAACAGCAGGTTGCCTCGGGAAGGCACTTGAACCAGACAGACTCAGACACCTGCTCACCACGCAGCATCTGAGGAAAACACGACACGACAGGGCGATACACAAACACAGCACGGTGAATTCTAGACAAGGAACCGACAGGACAGGAACGGAACACAAAGGAAGAAATAGGGACTCTAATCAGGGGAAAGGATCGGGAACAGGTGTGGGAAGACTAAATGATTGATTAGGGGAATAGGAACAGCTGGGAGCAGGAACGGAACGATAGAGAGAAGAGAGAGCGAGAGAGTGAGAGAGGGAGGGGGAGAGAGAGGGATAGAAAGAGGGAAAGAACCTAATAAGACCAGCAGAGGGAAACGAATAGAATGGGAAGCACAGGGACAAGACAAGATAATAAATGACAAAACATGACATACAATCAAACTAGCAAGGGAAATGATCACAAGTCAGTCATAATGTGGCTAATATGTTAGTATATCTATTTATATAGCAAGCTAAAAACACAGACCCTGACTTTAGCTAGCTTCTAGGAGGACCTCATTGGAGAAGTTGGTGAGTGACTGACTTTTTTCCCCTCACACCGTTTGGTGTGAGGCTACACATCTAGAGAGCCAGGTGGCTACACAGCGAGAGAGCCAGGTGTCAATTGGTTAGCTAGCAAGAAATGTGAATTGCCTTGTTAGCTAGCTAGCTATGCTGAATGACTGTTATCCAGTTAACATATCTCTTGCGTTCGCAAATGAACTCTGGCTAGCTATCTACTCCAATGTCAGAGCACTCTTTTCTGAGTGTGTACATTTACCAACATGCAAACCCGTTGAATATGTCAGTAAATGCAGACCAAAAAAGTTATAGTTTGCCGCCAACGCTCTAGATATCATATCAACAGCCTAACCAGCTCTGCTAGGGCGAGTAAAATGCTTAGTGAGGTGTTCTCTCATTTGTGTCTGGAAGTAGCTAGCTAGCAAGCTAGCCAACTTTAGCCAGTTAGGTGCTTGTTTGGGACAAGCATATATTGGTAGGCAAGCTGCAGAAGGAAGAGCAGGCTATTCCCCATTGTTTATCTGTGCAATTTTGAAGGTCAACTAGCTGAAAAAGTTTGAGAGGGTTTATCTAATTTTCCTTTGTTAGATTTGACCTCATCTTGCTCTTGCTAGCATTAGTTGTTGATCTTTTGTTGTTGATGTGCACATAGGGAAAGATAGACTGCCTGTTCATGGTTGTTTGATCAATAGGACTGTAAAGTTCTCAAATATAAGATGACTCCTGTGGTATTTACACAATTGCAGAAATCTATTCAACTGTATTTTGTGGCTTTTGTCGAATGCATTCTAATGATCTAAAGTCGCGCTGTTGCAACTGCCTGTAAACACACAGTCCAGTTCAAAGTGAATGATGGCAGGCCCTACTGCCTGTCAACACACAGTCCAGTTCAAAGTGAATGATGGCAGGCCCTACTGCCTGTAAACACACAGTCCAGTTCAAAGTGAATGATGGCAGGCCCTACTGCCTGTCAACACACAGTCCAGTTCAAAGTGAATGATGGCAGGCCCTACTGCCTGTAAACACACAGTCCAGTTCAAAGTGAATGATGACAGGCCCTACTGCCTGTAAACACACAGTCCAGTTCAAAGTGATTGATGACAGGCCCTACTGCCTGTAAACACACAGTCCAGTTCAAAGTGAATGATGGCAGGCCCTACTGCCTGTAAACACACAGTCCAGTTCAAAGTGAATGATGGCAGGCCCTACTGCCTGTAAACACACAGTCCAGTTCAAAGTGAATGATGACAGGCCCTACTGCCTGTAAACGCACAGTCCAGTTCAAAGTGAATGATGGCAGGCCCTACTGCCTGTAAACACACAGTCCAGTTCAAAGTGAATGATGGCAGGTCCTACTGCCTGTAAACAAACAGTCCAGTTCAAAGTGAATGATGGCAGGCCCTTCTGGCAAATGGCTTGTTTGCATAAAGACCTACTGTAGATCTGATTGGCTATGGCACACTGGTGTGCGTTGACAATTGTTTTTATTTAGTTTTATTTACTGCAGTGTCTACTATTTGTCTAAACTTCACGGCCGCTTTCCCACTCTATAATGCTATAGAATTTTCACAAATGCCTTAGTATATGTAATTCCCAAACATTCTAAGAATTTATGAAAATGTGAAAATTACCATCTAAGTGCTCGCTTGTCAGACAACCCCTCAAAAAGTGTCAAATTCTTCCTGGGCGTGTATATGAACATATTTTAATCAAATTTAATCTTGCTAAAATGCTGTCAGTTCCACTTTGAGAAAGTAAGTAAGTAGGTAAGTAAAAACTCCATCCATGAACAAAGAACTGTCCTTTTGTCAGAAATAAGCCTACAATTCTACCCATGACAATGTGTGGGAACTTTCTGAATGGCTTAATGACGTTTGTCCTAACAGTTGTGTCTTTCGCGAGGTTGGACCCAGCGAACAGGGGAGCACAATGGGACAGGACTCACAGCAGGCCATCCTGGCCAAACAATAGAATTCACTGGGTTTATCAGGTCCACTGGCCGGGCCAAACAATAGACAACACAGAGTTTCTAAGCTCCTGTGGTTATTTGTTGACCATGTGATGTTGTTGCAGTCTGGATATATTCTGTCCCTTGTCACTTATTGTCTTTTCCAAGCAGACCTTAACTGGGGGAAAACTCACGCTTTGTCCCAACATCAGCTAGTTAGAGATCTGGAAGGTTTTGCGTGGCACATTCATCAGATTCCTTCAGTTCAGTGTTCCTCAGTGACAAAGCTCTTATGACAGCTCCCATCATTGAATCACAGCAGTGCTCGGCTCTGATGGCCAAAAACACAGCGCTGCTGCTGAGAAATAACACAAGTAGCTCTCCCATTGTCTACAAATATCTGGGAATTCGTTGCTAGAGTTTATTTTGTGATTGCTTGTTTTTAAACACTTATGGGGGGGGGGGTAAGAGGAGAGGAGGAGTGAAGAGGAGGGGAGAGAAGAAGAGAGAAGTTGGGGAGAGGTTTCATCTGTGCCACCAGAGAGCAAGACTCATCCACAGATCATGAGTACAGTGCTTCAGCAGAGTGACAGTTTGACAGCCCTGGCTGAGGACTGTGGTGGAGGGACTAACTGGAGAGGATTAACCAATAGAACGCTTCAGAGCACAATCAATAAATATGTGTTATATGAGTCATATGAGGGTGGAAAAGAGAGAATTACAGTGAATGTGTGTGTGTGTGTGTGTGTGTGTGTGTGTGTGTGTGTGTGTGTGTGTGTGTGTGTGTGTGTGTGTGTGTGTGTGTGTGTGTGTGTGTGTGTGTGTGTGTGTGTGTGTGTGTGTGTGTGTGTGTGTGTGTGTGTGTGTGTGTGTGTGTGTGTTTCAGAGCATGTGTGTGTGCACTTGGCCGTTCATGCATGTGTGTGTGTGTGTCAATAGAAGTGCTAGGTTATGGCCTCTCTCCTCAGCATTGCTGTATTGTTGCCTAATATTGGCATTGTAGTGATGTGCCTGTGGGTTGAGTAGAGGGTGGAGTGAATTAGCTTGATGTTGTGTTTGGCCCAAAACAGACACTCAACTACAGTTGTTTCATGGAGACGTGGTACTGTATTAAATTATGTCTGTAAAACAAAGGGAAACGGTCTGAGGTGAACATTCATACCACTGGTATTCAAATTCATATTTTTTACAGAAATCCTTACACCCCATGGAGGATAATTATTAGCTTCGGAGAAACATGAACCGTGTTCAAATGATTCCGCTAAATCACAACTGGTTTTCAGCTACATTCATGGGCTTGACATTACTGTGAATGGCCAAACACCGAGAAGGGATCAATGACATTCGAATTGTGTCTGGGGTAAGATGAGAATGAAGATCCTAATCGTTAGCAGCGTTTTCCATTGGGTTGTCAAAATAACCCCTTCTCAGAGCTTGTTCTGTGTATCTTATGAGCAGTGCAGAACCCTCCAGAGTTCTTTTCATCTGTTGATTGGTTGGAATAAAGGAAGTGTACAGCCTCTCTTAAATATGTCAGGTTACACAAGAGGAAGAGGATGGAAGGTGGAAGGACATTGAATGTATAGGCTAAAGTCAAGATGTACACTGAATGTACAAAACATTATGAACACATGCTCTTTCCATGACAAGTGACCAGGGGAATCCAGGTGAAAACTATGATGTCACTAGTTAAATACACTTCAATCAGTGTAGATGAAGGGGAGGACACAGGTCAAGGAAGTATTTCTAAACCTTGAGACAATTGAGGCATGGTTTGTGTATGTGTGCCATACTTAATATTCTGTATACTCAGTGTACACTTTCTTTTATAATGGTGTAGAACCCAGTGTGTGCCTGGTGAGAGGCCCCTGTAGCAGTAGTTCCATACATTGGAAACAGAAGGAAATGACTGCCCCGCTAAACTATGGTCTTGGGGTCAGAGGGACCCTTTGAAATGATGCCCAGGGAGAACCGGGCCCAAAGCCAAAGGCTCCGAAGGCTCCGAAGGGACTAGGTAGTAAATAAAACACTAACGCCCAACATGAGTCAGTCAGAGAATATTTGTTTTTAGGAAAAGTGCAATTTTTCTATTTATCTCCCGCTATGCGCGTATATCCTGCGAGGCATTTGGATTTGAAAACCCCCACCCACCACTTTTTCTCCCACTGTAGCTAAGTTGCTTGACTGTCAAGTGCCATTCCTCCAATGATTTAAGTTATTCCATGTCTAGCTCTGTGCTGTTTGGTTTCCCATGAATACACTGTTTTGTTTTGAAATAACGGTGTGGGGACCATAATACGGCTCATCCCTCACTGCTTTTGAAGTGTAATCTTGAACTTCTTGAAGTTTATCTTCTTGAGATTTCAGTATCAACTTTCCACAACAATTCCATCTGTCTTGCAGGTATGATACCTGCAAGACGTCCCTACAACACGATTGAAAGGCTGAATTGAGATGAGAATTAGATTAAATGGAAAATAAACCATTATCCATCATCATCATCATCATCATAATTTGTCCTATATCTGTATGCTGTAAGTGTAAGAACAAACAGGACCTTGCTAGCACATTTGATTCCTTGGAAGTTCTGGGAACGTACATTTTTGGTTTCCACTGGTTCTGGGAACAAAGTTTCCTGAACGGCAAAACTGAACGGAAGTGAACATTTTGCCTGTTCTGGGAACATATATTTTTAGGTTGCAGGGAGGTTCTGAGAACAGAAGTGAACATTTTGCCTGTTCTGGGAACATATATTTTTAGGTTGCACGGAGGTTCTGAGAACAGAAGTGAACATTTTGCCTGTTCTGGGAACATATATTTTTAGGTTGCACGGAGGTTCTGAGAACAGAAGTGAACATTTTGCCTGTTCTGGGAACATATATTTTTAGGTTGCACGGAGGTTCTGAGAACAGAAGTGAACATTTTGCCTGTTCTGGGAACATATATTTTTAGGTTGCACGGAGGTTCTGAGAACAGAAGTGAACATTTTGCCTGTTCTGGGAACATATATTTTTAGGTTGCACGGAGGTTCTGAGAACATTTTACTATTTGTTCCCTGAAAGTTTTCTTGGGAGGTTTTATTAATGTTCTGAGACTGGAAATTATAGGTTATTTGAAGGCAATTAAGGGCTCTATTCAATCCACATTGTGGAAGTTCAGCACAACAGTGTGATTGCAATTTAAAGGCAATGTTCTCGCTTTAGCGGAGACTGCATTCACGGTAAACGCTGCATATGTCATCTCAATCAGAAATTACCTTCACATTTCTATTGCGGAATCTATAAAGCTGAAGCGTTACAGATTGAATGGCTCTATTCAATCTGTAGAGCTGATAGGAATGTAAATAACGTTTTGAGAACATGTTTCAATAAGCCTGCTGCCTTAGGTTAACTGTTTTAAACTCCAAGCACAGATAATTCATTTTGTGTCCGTGAGTTTTAAACCTATGATCTTCTGTTCTCTATCCATGGAATTAGTCCACTGCGCCACCAGGATGCAGAAAATCACATTGTAGGATTTTTTATGAATTTATTTGCAAATTATGGTGGAAAATAAGTATTTGGTCAATAACAAAAGTTTATCTCAATACTGTGTTATATACCCTTTGTTGGCAATGACAGAGGTCAAACTTTTTCTGTAAGTCTTCCCAAGGTTCACACACACTGTTGCTGGTATTTTGGCCCATTCCTCCATGCATATCTCCTCTAGAGCAGTGATGTTTTGGGGCTGTTGCTGGGCAACAAAGACTTGCAACTCCCTCCAAAGATTTTCTATGGGGTTGAGATCTGGAGACTGGCTAGGCCACTCCAGGACCTTGAAATGCTTCTTACGAAGCCACTCCTTCGTTGCAAGTCGCTCTGGATAAGAGCGTCTGCTAAATGACTTAAATGTAATGTAAATGTTGCCCGGGCGGTGTGTTAGCGATCATTGTCATGCTGAAAGACCCAGCCACGTTTCATCTTCAACGCCCTTGCTGATGGAAGGAGGTTTTCACTCAAGATCTCACGATACATGGCCCCATTCATTCTTCCTTTACATGGATCAGCGTCCTGGTCCCTTTGCAGAAAAACAGCCCCAAAGCATGATGTTTCCACCCCCATGCTTCACAGTAGGTATGGTGTTCTTTGAATGCAACTCAGCATTCTTTGTCCTCCAAACACGACGTGTTGAGTTTTTACCAAAAAGTTATATTTTGGTTTCATCTGACCATATGACATTCTCCCAATCTTCTTCTGGATCATCCAAATGCTCTCCAGCAAACTTCAGACGGGCCTGGACATGTACTGGCTTAAGCAGGGGGACACGTCTGGCACTGCAGGATTTTAGTCCCTGGCGGCATAGTGTGTCATTCACTAGGTCCCCCCGTGTGGTTCTGGGATTTTTGCTCACCGTTCTTGTGATCATTTTGACCTCACGGAGTGAGATCTTGTGTGGAGCCCCAGATCGAGGGAGATTATCAGTGGTCTTGTATGTCTTCCATTTCCTAATAATTGCTCCCACAGTTGATTTCTTCAAATCAAGCTGCTTACCTATTGCAGATTCAGTCTTCCCAGCCTGGTGCAGGTCTACAATTTTGTTTCTGGTGTCCTTTGACAGCTCTTTGGTCTTGGCCATAGTGGAGTTTGGAGTGTGACTGTTTGAGGTTGTGGACAGGTGTCTTTTATACTGATAACAAGTTCAAACAGGTGCCATTAATACAGGTAACGAGTGGAGGACAGAGGAGCCTCTTAAAGAATAAGTTACAGGTCTGTGAGAGCCAGAAATCTTGCTTGTTTGTAGGTGACCAAATACTTATTTTCCACCATAATTTGCAAATAAATTCATAAAAAATCCTACAATGTGATTTTCTGGATTTTTTTTCCTAATTTTGTCTGTCATAGTTGAAGTGTACCTATGATGAAAATAACAGGCCTCTCTCATCTTTATGAGTGGGAGAACTTGCACAATTGGTGGCTGACTAAATACTTTTTTTGTCCCACTGTATAAACAGTTGAAGTCGGAAGTTTACATACACTAGGTTGGAGTCATTAATTAAAACTCATTTTTCAACCACTTCACAAATGTCTTGTTAACAAACTATAGTTTTGGCAAGTCGGATAGTATATCTACTTTGTACATGACACAAGTAATTTTTCTAACAATTGTTTACAGACAGATTATTTCTATTATTTTTATTTCACTTATAATTGACTGTATCACAATTCCAGTGGGTCAGACGTTTACATACACTAAGTTGACTGTGTCTTTAAACAGCTTTGAAAATTCCAGAAAATTAAGTCATGGCTTTAGAAGCTTCTAAGGCTAATTGACATCATCTAAGGCAATTGGAGGTGTACCTGTGGATGTATTTCAAGGCCTACATTCAAACTCAGTGCCTCTTTGCTTGACATCATGGGAAAATCAAAAGAAATCAGCCAAGACCTCAGAATAAAATTGTAGACCTCCACAAGTCTGGTTCATCCTTGGGAGCAATTTCCAAACGCCTGAAGGTACCACATTCATCTGTACAAACAATAGTTCTCCTGGCCCAGTAGTTGTGTGCATTACCTTTTCCAGTAAATTCCTCCGTTTCGGTTGTTTCATAGCTTTCAAGGAAATGTACGAAAACAAATATTTGAACGGTGATTGAAGTCCTCCATCCCATTTCATATTTCATTAAGCCCATAATGATGTTTTTGTTCATCCACGGTTTTCTGGAACTTTCCTCGTGCGATGTTCTCCAGGGTTAAGCTGCTTTTGGCCTCCTTCACACCTTTTCCCAGTTCAGTCATATCAGTTTATTTTTTTTTAACATCATCAGATATTTTCTTCCTCTGCTTGGCCAATTTCTCATTGCTAGAGCAAATTTCTGTTAGTAGTGTCTCTAAACTCACTGTAGTCGAATCATCGGCTACTTGGTCCATGGTGCTTTGTTTTGCTGTTTGTTTGACAAATAGAGATAGTATTTGCCAAATACATGCAATTTGCAAAATAACGTTACAGTTATTTCTTGACTTCAGAGTTGAGTTCTATCCTATTTAAGAGGCACATTTTTAGTAAAGAAAGGAAATGCCAAACAGATCTACCTCACGGACACCATACCGGAAATCTCAGAGTTTTCTTGATCTAGACGGTCGTTATTTCTTAACATTCTGAGAACATGACGTTAAAGAAAACTATGAGAAAATGTCATGTTGAAGGACTGAAATTCCCACCTAAGAAACAAATGGTTCTCAGAACGTTGTGCGCTAGCTGGGGAGTTCCCACACAACTCCTTCTGAGGCTGCACTTCAAACCAGGGAGCTGGAAGTAAGTAGACCTACAGCTCAGTCAATGTTCCGGAAAACCCTTCCAGCAGCAGATCAGTGTGCAGTGGGTCAGGAGGGAGTGGACAAGGTGTTAGGAGGGCTGGGGCCAGGGGCTGAGGGCCGGTCTGGGAAAGGATGTGAGGGGCCAGTGGATCAACTCAATGGAGTGACAAACAGACATAGCACCATGCAGAGAAACATCTGGCCTAACGCTGAGTTGAACAAGACTCAATCAGCATGTGTTTGTAGAGACTGGACAGAGGCCCAGCACACTGTATAGAGAGACTGTTTCCATGTCTAATTGGGCTGAACTAATGGTTGTTATCTTAACCAAGCCCCCAGGAACTGTGAACTGGTGAAATAGAGGATTGGCTTATGAACAGGGGTTGGGGAGTGAGAGTGGTCTGTCTGTCTCTAGTGGTCTCAATCAGGCACTAGGCCTTAGGCTATTCCTGAAGGAGGGGGTTGGACAGATGTCAATGTCACTCCAACTGGGTAACGATGTGAAGTCCCAAAGGGCAAGCCCACATCATCGATCGTCCATTAACTCGGACAAAGCAATTATTTGTGTGCAGTTTTCCCCGTGGATTGATATAGCTGGAAATCACAAAGTGCTCAAAAAATCATTAGATTTTTTTTTCACCCACTAGTTGTTCAAGCACGCATGTAGAATTCCATTTGATCAACCTTTCAGCTTTCAGTCTATATCTGATATAGTGGAACTGTGTGAAAGATGCATACGTCAACACTCCAATCTGGATGACTCTACTGTAGTTAGCACCTTTTTGTACTCTGTTTGTACGCCCTAATAAATCAAGATAAAGACTATTGTCCTAAATCTCTGCAAACGCTTTGGCTTATTCAGAGAGAGAGAGAGAGAGAGAGAGAGAGAGAGAGAGAGAGAGAGAGAGAGAGAGAGAGAGAGAGAGAGAGAGAGAGAGAGAGAGAGAGAGAGAGAGAGAGAGAGAGAGAGAGAGAGGCCATAAACAGAGAGTACACAGTGGCAGAATACCTGACCCCTGTGACTGACCCAAAATTAAGGAAAGCTTTGACTATGTACAGAGTCACTGAACATAGCTGTGCTATTGTGAAAGGATGCCAAAGGCAGACCTGGCTCTCGAGAAGACAGGCTATGTGCACACTGCCCACAAAATGATCCACAAATAATTTGAAAACAAACCCAATTTTGATAAACTCCTATATTCATTGGGTGAAATACCACAGCAGCAAGTGTGCCATCACAGCAGCAATATGTGTGCCATGTTGCCACAAGAAAAGGGCAACCAGTGAATACCATTGTAAATACAACCCATATTTATTTATTTATTTCCCCTTTTGTACTTGAACTATTTGCACATAATGACATTTGAAATGTCTTCATTCTTTTGGAACTTTTGTGAGTAATGTTTACTGTTCATTTTTGTTTATTTCACTTTTGTTTATTATATACTTCACTTGCTTTGGCAAAGTTAACATATGTTTCCCATGCCAATAAAGCCCTTAAATTGAATTGAAATTGAACTGAGGGAGCTGGGGAGCTGGGGAGGGAGGGAGAGGAAACCTGAGGAATGGGTACAGGACAAGCAGAACCAAAACAAACAGGCTGATGTTTCCATTTGATAAGTGTGTGTGTTTCGCTTGTTAAGGTATTTACACTCCAATCGCATTCATGCACCCAGGGTCACATCTTTCCAAAACCTGACTATGTGACTGAGAAGGTTACTCTTGGGTCAGATCCCTCACAGAATACAGACATTGTTTCTGCGGAATTTGGGAATTTGTGTGTTTCCCACTTGCAAATGTCTATCACCCTTGCTGGTTTAAGGATTTTAAAGGAGAGACATTGGTATTGTATGACTTGAATAGCATACCAGTCGATAGGCTCAGATTGACTAGTGCATTAGTGTTTCTATTCTTTTTGTAGAAATGAAATGCATAGTGCATGATGTGTGTTGAATGTTGTAACAACACAGAATAAAACAAAAGTCCAACGTTGGTATTACTGCCCAGTACTGCTCATCACTTAACCATGCATCCACATTACTTTACTCTTTATCCAATATCTCACTTGTTGTGTATTCCATGTGTTTTATTATTTCATTTCAAGTCATCTCATCTCTGTAGAGCTGCTGCCTATGCTGTCTGACCAAATCACAATCTTAGCTTCTTCAAAGTAAATAAGGCATACTTTTATGACCTGCTGAATACCAATCAACTAGATTGTGTATTTTCAAGTAATAATACTTTCTCCATGACTTGTTTATACTGTATTATTGACTGTATGTTTGTTTTACTCCATGTGTAACTGTGTCGTTGTATCTGTCGAACTGCTTTGCTTTATCTTGGCCAGGTCGCAATTGTAAATGAGAACTTGTTCTCAACTTGCCTACCTGGTTAAATAAAGGTGAAATAAAAAAATAAAAATGTCTGCTCCACACAGACTGGACAAGTAGAATTCAAGGCAGTACAGTGTACAATTGTTAGGTTTATGGGAGGGTTTGGCCAGCCGGGATGTCCTTGTCCCATCGAGCTCTAGGGACTCCTTGTGGCGGGCCGGACGCCTGCACGCTGACTATGGTCGCCAGGGGTAGGGTGTTTCCTCCAACACAGGGTTGTTTCGGAGGACGCATTGCTTTGACCTTCTTCTCTCCCGAGTCCGTACGGGAGTAGCGATGGGACAGGACTGTAACTACCATTTGGGGAGAAAAGGGCTAAAAATACAAAACACATTTTAAAAATACCCGAAAATAACCTACATTTCTGTTAATCACTGAGCACTAAGATTTAATTTATTGTTGAGTGGGGAGAGTTAAAAATGTTACATATTCTTAGTGGTTGAAATGGGACTATGAAACTCACATTATTGTTGTAAGAGAGGGAATCGTCTGTGGTGAATTATAACTGAACTTAGAGTGATTTATAAGAGAGAGAGACTTACGGGGTATACAGTAGCCTACACACCGTGTGTTTATTTGGACATGAGGCACCTGGAACCAGGGTTGAGGACCAACCCTTCAACATGTGCTAAACATCAGGCTTCTTCAGCTGACGCAGGTCAAAGGTTGGCATCTCCTCCATGGCCCAGATCCATAAACCACGTCCAGCAGACAGAGAGATCCTCAGGGTGTGTAAAGGTCTGGAGATAACGTTGGGTTAAAGTTCAGGAGGTGTGTTAGCGTCACACCTTTGTACGCTGTGTGGAATCCTAGAACCCCACGCCAAAACAGTTGAAGAAAAATGGCGTCTTGACATTCTCCAGCATTGTATGGGTGGCTGAGCGTTAATCAAATCCTTAATCATCATTACCTGGACCTGTCCTGAAGAGACGGTAGAAAACCTGCAATTGTCACTCCTGTGACGTTTTAATAGGGACGTGTTTCATCGTAACAGCCTTTGAAAACAAGTTGATGTGACAGGTGTCTCTCCACTCACCTAGATGAGTCCAGAGTATGGCTAGTTGTACTCTCTCAAGCCCTGACACACATACTGGGAGTGCTAGGCTCTTTAAACCTGTCCCCATGGACGTCCACCACATTCTTCAGTTTACCACCCTCAGGAGTATTCTGTCAAACTTCGTTTCAGGCACATGGAGCTGACTGTGTTTAGATTCACCATGACTGTCCACAGCTGCTAGGTCATACATATAAAACTGATGCACTTCAATGGAATACACACACACACACGCACACACACACAATACATATAAAATATATCTGTTTGACAACTTAAGCCACATGGAATGTCGAAGGCATCCCTCAATTATTTTCTTAAGTAAAGGTCTAAGCTTATGGTAACTGCAGCTTCGCCCTCAGCGGGGGTTAGGCAGCAGTTTACTGTGCTCTGCTCTGGCAGGATATGCATGTCTGTGCTCACGTTAACTACTGGGAGAGAGAGTCCTGTCTGTCCATACGTCCATGTCATGGTACCACGTCCCACACAGCCAGACTCTAGAGGTGTCTGTTTTTTACCACTAACTGGTATTTATACTGAACAAATATAAACCTAACATGCAACAATTTCAATACTTTTACTGAGTTACAGTTCATATAAGAAATCAGTCAATTGAAATAAATTCATTAGGCCCTAATCTATGGATTTCACATGACTGGGCAGGGGCGCAGCCAATCAGAATTAGTTTTTCCCCACAAAACGGCTTTATTACAGACAGAAATACTCCTCAGTTTCATCAGCTGTCCGGGTGTCTGGTCTCAGACAATCCCCAGGTGAAGAAGCCAGATGAGGAGGTCCTGGGCTGGCATGGTTACACATGGTCTGCAGTTGTGAGGCTGGTTGGACATACTGCCAAATTATCTAAAACTACATTGGAGATAATTTCTCTACCATAAGCCAACGTTCAATTCTCTGGCAGAAGCTCTGGTGGACATTCTCGACAGTCAGCATTCCAATTGCCCGCTCCCTCAAAACTTGATACATCTGTTGCATTGTGTTGTGTGCTAATTTGTGAGTGGCCTTTCATTATCCCCAGCACAAGGTGCACCTGTGTAATGATCATGCTGTTTCATCAGATTCTCGATATGCCACACCTGTCAGGTGGATGGATTATCTTGGCAAAGAAGAAATGCTCACTAACAGAGATGCAAGCAAACTTGTGCCCAACATTTTTGAGAAATAGGCTTTTTGTGCATATGGACAATTTTACATACACTTTACATGTTGCGTTTATATTTTTGTTTAGTACATAATACACACTTGTATGCAGACCAGTGGCTATCTGTGCCGTTTAAGATGAGGGAAGACGCACATTTTTTTTATGAGCACGGCCTTATTTCTATTACAGCATATTAGATGAGGTTCATATTCCATTCACCTAGTTCAATGTAACAGTGATCGGTTTAGGCTACTACATAATACTACAATTTTCCCTATACCCATCACGAGGTTGCCACAACCTAGCCTATTGAATAAAAGTTTACAATGTAGGTGCACACAGGTCGAGAGAAGAATTTGAGGTGACACATGCAATACCGCTTTGCACACACAATACCGCTTGTCTGCATCTAGCTGATATAGGGTGTAATCATTAGTCTGACAGTTGCAAACAATAGTTTATATTGAACAAATTCAGGTGTGTTTATCCCCATTTCGTTCCGTTTGCTTCTGTTTTAAGAAATGTTTTTCAACAGAATTGGTGGAATGAATACACCCCTGATCCAGGTGCACAACTTTGGTTTTAGAAGTGTGGGGACATAACCTGACGCTGGGTCTGGAGGGTTCTCCCCAAGATTCTTTGGGGGCATCTAAAGCTAATTTCCTGCATTTCTACACTATCCAATATGACTCATGGCCGTTCTAACTGTCTCTATTTAGAACAACAAATAGTAAGCAAAAATGCCCCCAGTCATCAAGCTAAGTAAGGGATCATTGTTAAATAGTGATTGATAAGACTGAACAAGATCAGTCAATATTGTGTTGCACCTTTAATAACCAATAGCCTAACAAGTCTCCCAGTCCCTGCCTCTGTAAAACATCCCCACAGCATAATGCTGCCACCACCACGCTTCACCGTAGGTCATTCAGGCCAAAGAGTTCAATTCTGGTTTCATCAGACCAGATAATCTTGTTTCTAATGACCTGAGAGTCCTTGGCAAACTCCAAGCGGGCTGTCATGTGCCTTTTACTGAGGAGTGGCTTCCATCTGGCGACTCTACCATAAAGGCCTGATTGGTGGAGTGCTGCAGAGATGGTTGTCCTTCTGGAAGTTTCTCCCATCTCCACAGAAGAACTAAGGATCTCTATCAGAGTAACCATTGGCTTCTTGGTCACCTTCCTGACCAAACTTCTTCAATTTAAGAATGATGGAAGCCACTGTGTTCTTGGGGACCTTC
The DNA here is from genome assembly GCF_021184085.1 of Oncorhynchus gorbuscha. NCBI lineage: Eukaryota > Metazoa > Chordata > Actinopteri > Salmoniformes > Salmonidae > Oncorhynchus > Oncorhynchus gorbuscha. Next base: position 66,436,242 of record NC_060195.1, read on the forward strand.
AATGCTGCAGAAATATTTTGGTACCCTTCCCCAGATCTGTGCTTCAACACAATCTTGTCTCGGACATCATGGCTTGGTTTTTGCTCTGATATGCACTCAACTGTGGGACCTTATATAGACAGGTGTGTGCCTTTCCAAATCATGTCCAATCAATTGAATTTACCACAGGTGGACTCCAACCAAGTAGTAGAAACATCTCAAGGATGATCAATAGAAACAGGATGCAGCTGAGCTCAATTTGGAGTCTCATAGGAAAGGGTCTGAATACTTATGTAAATATGTTTTTTCTCTTTTTTTATTTTGAATGCATTTGCAAAATGTCTAAAAACCTGTTTTCACTTCGTCATTATTGAGTATTGTGTGTAGATTGATGAGGGACATGTTTTATTTAATCATTTTCAGAATAAGGCTGCAACGTAACAAAATGTGGAGAAGTCAAGGGATCTGCATATTTACTGAATGCACTGTACTTATGTTTAAATGGGACAAAAAAGCTAGAAAACATTTACATACTGTCACTTATGCAGGATCGACAGGTTCCCGCGCCTTAGCAGAGGTGACCGGTCTGCTCCTGATCCCTGGGATCGTCATCTTGGTAGGAGTCCTGCGGCCAGAGCCGTGTGTCGGGGAGGGGGTACTGTCACATGTTCTCCCTCTCTGGCCTCTAGGTCACCAAGCTGCTCGTTAGGACGCACACCTGTCACCAGTGTTACATGCATAATGACACTTACCTGGACTCCATCACCTCCTCGAATACCTGCCCTTTATATGTCACTCCCTTTGGTTCCTTCCCCAGGCGTCATTGTTTCTGTTTCTGTTTCTTGTCTGTGCGTTGTTCATGTTTCTTGTTTTGTATTATGTTGCGTTTTATTTATTAAAACACTCACTCCCTGAACTGGCTTCCCGACTCTCAGCGCACATCATTACACATACAAACAACAGCTGTTAGATAGTTATATGAGTTGGCTATTATTACTATCTAACAGATAGCTACAGGCTTGAGCTGAACGGGCTGTGGTAGCTACAAGCTGGCTAATTCATTCACCTCAGTCAAGAGGGGATGAAACGTTAGCTAATGTATCATGTCAGTTACACTACTAGCTCAGCATTGGGAATAAACAGTAGTTTTAGTTTATTTGAAGTTAAGCAGCAGTTACCTTGCCAGCTACATCAGTCAACTAAAGAGTAGCCAGTTTCTGCTCTGCTTGCTTTTACAACTCGGAGAAAAAGGGAAACACGTACAGACTGACAGCAGCTGCCTCTGTTCAACTCTCCCGTGCTGGTCCAGCCAGCCTTTCAGAAGCTCCACAAAAACCTGTCGGTCCAAATGAAGAGTCTGCCATATTGCTTTGCACCTATCCAGTACAGGTCAGATCAGTAAACACCAAAGCGGCCCGAAATGGAGCCAGGTTGTACTCTCCTTGTGCAACTCCTCTAGATGGAATGCATAGGCCTGCATTGTATGAATCTCAGTCAGTGCATATTTACCACATGAGGACAAGCTCTCGCTGCTGTAGCCAGTGGATTCATGACGCACGCGGCCAAATGTATTGGCGTATGCAGCCCAGTCTCTCCCCAACAGCCAATAAATGCATCAGCCTGAGGCCCTGAGCAATGCTAAATACACAGCTAGTTAAAGGGGATAGGGCCCTACGTCATCCATGGCTTTAGTGTACATATTTCTGTATTGAGCACTGTCTGCTATGGTGTAAAAGTGATGGCCCAGTCAATGATATCACTTTTATTGGTTGTTAGGATGTCTACTGTGATACACACTTACGTGAAGGCCAAGGGCAGGGAAAGAGTTGTGGTCCATGCGTTAAAGTCTATGGACCGTTTTACTGTATCAAATGTCGGCTGTAAAATTGAGTGACATCAATTTGAATTGCCTTTGTACAATTGTGTGCAAAGACACACATGGCCAAACACATTTCCAATGAGATTAAACTTTTTTTCATGATTTTAGACATTCACAGAACATAAAATAGATGTTTTCACTCATTGTCATCTTTTACCAAAAAGTAGCAGCCATTTGGGAGAAACACGGTGACCATTTTGTGCCAAAGGTATTCTCACCACACATCAGGGTGCAATATAACCAAATGTTTAGATAGAAATGTATTGGGTAGAACAGCTATGATTGTCTGTCAGGTAGATTAGGGTAATGTGTTATCTCTATTCACTACATTTCTATCTGTTTGACCTTACAGAATACATGGTTGAGGGGTAGGCCAGTTTACTTGTGCCAGTTTCCAGCTGGGGATGCTTAACGTTCCATAGCAGTGTTTTCATGTGCAGTACTCTCCACTCCATCACATAATGTAAATACTATAGCCCCACATGGTGCCACTGGTGTGTGGACGTTGACGTGGGTAGAAGGCTATTTACACACTCACTGTAGGAAAAAGGCCAATGATGCTAGCTGGGCTTAGTGCTCTGCATGCACAGTTTAACCTAACCTGGATACAGCTGGCGTGGCCTGAGAAAATACATGCACTCACGTACACGCACACAGAAGCACGCACGCACACATGCACACACAAGCTTGCATGTGTGAGAGAGATAAACAGCGAACCGAGAAAGAGAGAGTGGGTCTGTGAGAAAGGAAAAGAGGGAGTTTTAAGCCAAATTCAGATTGGCACATGACGTGCCTGTCGAAATCTCTCTTGTGCCATGTTGACGTTTGGAAACATTGCCTGCAGCTCCTAGCTGATGCTCTCTGACTGCTGTAACATGTTAGTTCAGAGCCAGGCAGCACAATGTTTTCATTAATCCCACAACTGACGTCTGTGATGTCACCTCAGCTTTTACAGCGTCAGATTAACAAAGGGATTTTTAATGAACACAGAATGAGGGCTATCGCCAACAGAGGGTTGCTATAGGGATGACAATAGAGTAGACAAACATGGTTTGTGAGGAATATGAACCCAATGTTTTGGAATTGGTAGGCCTATAACGCTATGTGGTGGGTAAAGCAATGCCCATATTTGGAGCACCATTTTGGAAAATGAGTTCTCCACTCCGAAGGTCAACAGCTACAGAAATGATGTCTTTTTGTGTCTAAATGTTTGCCCCAACTACCTTATAGCAGCCATCGCATCACTTCCTGGAGATTATACATGACCCAAGATTGTGAAATGTTTACTATCGCCATGGTCTCCACCTGGCCCAGAAGCCCTTGTAAGATCCCATGACCCTCAGTGTGTGTGCATACCGGGTATACTCAGAAGGACATTCTGCCCACAGCTTCCTATTCCCACTACCAAACATCCCTTTCCTGTTTTAAAGGTCATGCCAGATTCCCAAACGTTGACCTCCCAAGTCCCTACATTCCGCTTTAAAGGCTTGGTTTGACCCCCATGTTGAATAATGGGATGGCTTCAAGGGCTGAATTCAAGCTGCTCTTAAATCAGAGGTGCCTGAGGATTGTTGTGCTGTGGTCCATCTAAAGCGATCCTTTGACCTCCCAAATAATCAAAACCAGAGTTAGTCATCAGTAGCACAGTCCCTAGTGAAGACCCCAGTGTGTTCTCCTGACCACTATGAGGGAAACGTGGGGATTCTTGGGGAAACGCTGCTTTAACGTGTCCCATACACACCCATAATCTCTCTAACACCTAATGAGCAGTCACATGTTCTGATGGTGTTTGAGTTTATCAGTTGAACGCAGTTGTTTAACCTCAACATAACATGTAGTGAAGAACATGCTTAAAGCTGGCAAGAGTGTTGATGATTGACAGCGAGGGAAAATATATTTTCTAGGAAAAAGACTCAGTGGTTTGCCATCGCAATGGTCTTCATTTATAACAGAAATTGTTAGATTATAGAGCTCACATTGTAAAACACCAAATCAATATAGGCCAAAATACTTAGGGGAATACCTCTTCAAATATTTGATTTGCATAGGCTGTACTAGCTATTTGAACTATATACACAATCAGAAACTGTTAATAACCTGTTCAATAAATGCATGCAGGAAAGTAGCCTACTCTGTTGTGAAGGACAGATACTGCCACATAGTGGCTATAATATGTAACCACAGGCAAACTTTTCACACATTAAGCCTGACTCTGACCAAACAGTTCTTTGGACCAAATCCTATCCTGGAACTGAAATGTGTAAGTAAAATGTTTGGATAAATCTCCCACTGACACCAAGACATGATTAATGCAAGTCAGAATAGTGTGGTGGACAGATCTCAAGTGAGGATTGGGCTCTGTGTTTATAAGAATGACTAGATCAGTGTTTCCCAACTCCGGTCCTCCAGTACCCCCAACAGCACAACTTTTTGTTGTAGACCAGGACAAAAACACCTGGTTCAACTTGTCAAGGGCTTGATGATTAGTTGACAAGTAGAATCAGGTGTGCTTGTTCAGGGCCCCAACAACAATCTGTACTGTCGGGAGTACTGGAGTTGGCAAACACTGATCTAGGGCGTGTTCGTACATTCACTCTGGCTATCTACTCAGAATTTCAGAGCACTGTTGTCTGAATTTGCCAAAGCGCAGAATATGAATTTACGAACGCTCAACACCTGTTGAATATGGCCGGTGTCAGTAAACATCGGCTAAAAAGCTTAATTCAATTGTTGCCAGCAGCACAGTTACAGTCACCAACGCTCTGGGTAACTTGAGAACAGCCTAACCAGCTTTGCTAGGGTGAGTAAAACGGTCAGAGTGAGGTGTTCTCTAATTTATGCCTGGAAGTAGCTAGCATGCTACTTCCAGTGAGTGCTTGACTGTCGTTGTCTGGTCAGAGCGCTCTCGGATCAACCCTCGGCCAAAGCGTCCAGTGTGCGCTCTGAAACTCCGAGAGCGAAACACTAAGAATTTATGAGTGGACAATCTGACAACGCGCTGAATTTACGAACGCTGAGAGCGTCTCTGGCACTCCAGAGTGAATTTATGAACGCACACGTAGAGAGTCATAGCCATAAAGATCATACAATTCAAAACATAACGCTATGGTCATAAGCGATGTGTTACCATAGAGAAACAGTTAAGATGACTACACACAATGAGTGAGAAAATGAACGCTCAAACAACCGCATGTTTTACTGTAACGGATTTGTATTGCTTTAATGTTGTGTTTTCTCCTCAGGAACAGGTAAGCCATGACAGTATAATGCAAATGAAGAAAAAAACCAACACAAGACCCTTCTGTACATCTTTAGTAGTACATTCACACACTCATTAAGTCCCGTCTGTACACTGAACTCCTCTCCACACACCTCCACACAAAAATGCATTCCAGTTCCATTGGTTAACACTGACTGACAGTCGCGGGGTCGTGTAGCTTGAAATGTTGAGGACTTAAAAATAAAAAATAAAAACATACCAGCAAATAAAGAATTAAATAAGGAGAACAAATAGATCATGTTACTTGTGAGAGGGCCACGGAGGGCCACAGAGGGCCACAGTTTGGACATCGGGGTGACTATAGCTAGACGTAGTAGCTCAAATAAAAGAGATTTGTAGACAACATTTTGCCTTCAACACTGATATTCACATGAAATGATATAAAGTAATTGTTTGCATCTGTTGTATGGTTGTGGTATTCCATTGGTAAGTGCTTGGTATTTCTAAACGGGTTTTAACGATAGTCTCAACTCCATTCAGTTGCAATGGAGAGGACGAGAGAGAGAATAGAGAAGTTCACATATAATGGTGGTGTTAGTGGTATGTGGGACTGCATATTTACTGGCAACAGAAGGAACATTTATGAATTCATTCGGCTTAGCAACACAATTTCCTTGGAAAAAAGCCAAACATGTAGACACCATAGAAGTTATGTGTTTGAATCTTTGGCAAATCATAATGTCGGTATGATGGGTTGCACATTGTTGTTTACATATTGCATTTAAGGTCGACTTCTAAATTAAATGTCCTCATGCTTCCCTTATAAAAACTTATTCTTTTTTTTTAAGAACATTTCATATCTTCATAAGATGGTAAATTCATATTCAAGAGCTGACCCTAAAACTGGCAACAACATTTGCCAGGTAACTGATATTATTCGCTGTATTATGGCAGCGTTTAAGACAAACTTGAACATTATGTTGGTCTACCACCCGGATGGTTTTGTCCATGCATTTTTCCTGTAAAAATCATATGCTTTCATCCCATACATGCCTAACCTCAATCTCTGAGAACGCGAAGAAGAATAAACATGACGAGCTAGAACAAACATACGTGTACTGAGTAATGTACACCATATATATCCAAAAGCCTTTCAAAATCTCCCGACTTTGAAATCATTAGCCAAAATAAGTATTTTTTTCTCAATCCTTAAGGTAATCTTCTTTATGTAGACTGTACAATATATGTATATATGAGTTATCATGGAAGAACAAAGCAACAAAAATAAATATTTTTTTTAGCTATGTCACCTTTCAAAGTAGTATATCTATATACATTTGATATCAATATCATTTTTCCTTAGCTTATGGAAGATGGGTGAGTGGTGTGTGTTTGAGAAGCAGGCATTTACACACAGTGTGACAACCTCTACGTTTGTCTAAAGGTATGTAGATGCGATCTGGTGAGAGGATAAATTCCCTTTTGGTTCAAAATGAAAGACGACCTTGCTTGATACAGTGAAACCCTGCTGCAAGTTGGATCAAGAAAATAAAAAAAATATCGCATCTCACCATCGAGTAACTACTTCAACAAAAGGCTGTCTACATGTTCTTTTTTCTTTTTAGGGCTCTTTAGTAGAGTCCAAAAATGGTTTATAATATCATGCAGTCTCTAACAAGGCAAACAACCTCTGTTTTCTTGTCTTAGGGTTAAAGTCTTCATAGAACACAGCGTAGAATGGCCGTTTTGGTGATGTTTAGAGGGAGGGGGGTGCAGTTGGACTAAAACATGCAGGACAGTGCCTAGGGCCCAGGGCTCGGACCAGTCCCTGGTGTTTTTTTTCCAGTGTGTTGATTAGCAGTGTCTGTGAGCAGCCAACAGGTGAGGATCAGTCTGAGTCAAGCAGGTTTGAGTTCAAACGTGGATAATCGGCACCACCGTGTGGACAGGAGGAGTGACAGCAGTAGATTTACCAGCTACCTTTCCACAGGCCAGAGTAATCCATCTCCCACATCTGAAATCAATCAGTGCGCTCCAGGATCGACTGGTCAAGTCTGGACCTAACATAAGCAATGTGTTTTATGAGAAGGTTGATCTGCTCTGTGAAGTTGAGAACAGTTTATTTTTCTCGCTGTTGAGCCCTTTACAACATACAACAGGCCTGGGAAATGTCCACTCGAGGGTTCACAAATGACATTTACATTTACATTTAAGTCATTTAGCAGACGCTCTTATCCAGAGCGACTTACAAATGACTTTAGTGGACCAAGCTTAAAGATCGAGCTAACATGCAAAATGTCTTCTTAAATATTCTTTAGTAAGAAGCCACTGAGGCAAACTATTTTTCTGAAGACAGAATAAAGTTCAAGAAGAAAGCATTCTTTCTGTTTTTGTCTGTTTCATTTCAATCAACTGTTCCATTGTAAAAAAAAAAAAAAAACAGAAAACCTACAACGCCTTAAACTGACTGTCTAATTATGACATACTTGTTCTGAGTGCTACCTTTGGTAAATCAATCCGAAAACCTGATAAATGTCAGTGTCCTTTTCTCCCACTGATACTTAGTTTAGCACACAGCTCCTCCACTTGGACTTCCACAGTTACCCTGTGGAAGAAACCTTCTTCCTCCACCAGCTCGAGACACATTATCACTGTCACCACTCCAGCCACAACTTCCTCTGGCGCCATCTTGAATTACCTCCAAGTCCTTCAAACATAAAATCTCGCAGAATAAAGCAAAGAGAACAGAAGAAAATAATGAAACACAATCCAAAACGAAGAAAAAAAAATGGAAGAACAAAAGAATGGCTGCCGGGGGTTCGTTGGTTTCACCGCCTCATGACTTTGGAGACGAAGTTGACGATGGCTGAAGCAGGCTGGTCGGGGTCCAACTCGGCAAACAGGTGGCTGACGTTGTCCGTTGTGCTTCCTTGTTTACGTGCCACGAAACCAAACAGTCTGAAGTTTAAAGAGAAATAAAAGCCTGGTTTGAATATGTAGGAGACGGTTCATGATTTGATGTAGTTATTTATAGGCCTATGTGGACCATGGGACTTATTTGTCCCATCTAGTTAATGACCTATTCTATGTATAATAGAGTGATTTGAGTTGTGAGACCTACCTTGCCGTTCCACCTCCTTCCTTGCTCCACCTGTGAAGACGAGAAATTCATTTTGGAGGAACAATCAACAACTCTTCCTTATGTAGGCTACATTTGCAATATTTTCACTACTTTAGCACAGCAGAAAGATCTGGTCTCAAACACTTACTTCCTGTCCTGGGGGTCAATGTCACAGTAGGTGACAGTGTTGATTGGGTAGTGCCTTCGGAAGAAGACCCTAGGGCAGGAGAAAACTCAGAGTTAGTGTTGGAAATCTCAGTTTGTCACCAAGCTAGCTCAATTCAAGTAAAACAGTTTGACATACTAGTGATTAATCAATGATTGAATACCAACAGATTTCTATGGATCTGACTGTGGGTGTAGGGTGATCCTGTTTCCATGGTTACTACTCACTTCCTCTGGCTATCCGTGAGGGTGATGCCCTGCGACGACACTTTGAAGTGGACGGTTGTTGCCGCGGGCAACGGGTTGATGGCCACCGTTTCGCTGATTGCTTTGGCGACGGCCTGAGGTCCGGTCAGAGACTCCATGTCCACCGAGCTGATGTAAAGAACATTGCATGCTGGGAGAGAACAAAAAGAAATGGTGCATAATCAGTCACTGTACAAAATGAAGCAGTGAAGGAGTTCAACTACCAACAAGTAGTGCAATCATTTGAACATGTTGTGGATAAGTGTTGAGAAACAGATCGAGGCAACAGCTGGCTGTATATTAGTGGCTCCATATCTTTCCTTTCTTCTCCGATCAGAATGCTCACTCCATGCATTTGTCGGTAGGTAGTGCCATGCTATCTCTACCAAAGAGAGCAGAACACACGTCCAATCCAGAAGACAATGTTTCAAACCTGACAACAGCTGCTCTGCATAAGACCTAAAGAACAGCGTTATAGAAACACACTTCACTCGTTTGAGTGACAGCCATGACAAGCAAAGATGTGACTAAGGCAGGCATGGTAGTGAGAGGGAAGCTTCTGTGGTGACCATGCAGAGCTGAAATATCAGTCTGGGGAGTGTGGGGACAAGGGGGTTAATAATGCCAAAATAGAACCCAAAAACACAGTGCAGTATTTACCATGGGCCTCCTCGGGGACTTGTTGCTGTGCTACTGCAACATAACAGGGTATCCGAGCATGAGAGGAGAAACAAAACCACTGTAGTACATGAAAACTATGTATTTGTGTAACTGCATAGTAATTACATAGGTACTACAGTGGTAAAAGTAAAACAGAATTTGGCCGATTATTATTCGTTTGTTGTTATATGTATCTACTGTTGTAATAGAAGGCTTGGAATGGATTGATGATCAACTGAAAGAGAATGGGCTGAATAATGCAGGGTTCAGTTTGTCCTCACCTGCTCCTTGTTTCACCAGCTCGGCCACTGTGTCGGTGGGAGTGTCCAGCTCCAGGGCCTCCTCATTGGGATCTTTGCTGGGGATCATCAGCTTGCAGGGCAGGGCCAGAGGAGTCATCGAGTGTTGATACACCAGGGCAGACAGACATCCTGCACACACACATGATTAGCAAGTGTACTTACTTGCTGGAGGGCTAATGAACGAGTTCTCTGTTGAATATGCATGTTTGGAACTCACCGAAGTAGGGTTCGTTGGGACAGCCCTTCAGACGAACGCCTTTGGGGCTCGTCTCAATCAGGAAGTGCCTCACCAACTCGCTCGTGATGTCACCAACTGCCAAAAAACAAAACAGTAAACACATCCTTTAATCAAAGGTCTCTGATCGAAGGTCCGTTTTTGCACTTTCACGCCTAAAGATTAAGGTTGGGATTCGGGTTCGGGTGCTCTGATCCTAGACCTGCGACTAAGATTAAAGATCTACTGTACCTTTCTTGTTGGCCTGAGCGGTGGGAGGTGGGCAGGCCACCTTCATGGCCAGGCCGTAGGCCCCTCTGAAGGAGTGGCTGTCCCTGATGACGAAGGCCCCTGGCTCCCTGTCTCTCAGCAGACTGATGGCCTGCTCTCTGGAGATGTCTGGCTTGTACCAGAACTTAGACGTGTCCTGGACAAACTTCACGTTCAGCCTGATGTCTGGACTCTGGTCTGTAGAAGTAGTGACAATGGTCAAAGCAATGAAAAAGGGATGATTCTGAGACTGTCGTCCATCAAAATAAGCACTGATTGACTGTACAGTTTCTGCTGTGCATGACTGAGTATGACCGCTCACTTGGCTAGATCTGAATAGATTGAATAGTTATAAAGAACATGGCAGAGACTAGGGCTAGATGCTATTCAGGATTGGACCTCCTCTCTCACCGTAGATGGAGAATTTGGAGAGGTCGGGTAGGGTGTGAGAGGTGGACACACTGGGCGTGCTGCCTCCACTGGGTAAGGTGGGTATGGTGGTCTTCCCATCCAGAGTCCCATACGACAGCCCCACATTGGACCTCTCTCCACTGGGCATCCGCCTCTTCTCTGGAAGCATCGGCTGGGGCGACACTGGGAAGGAGGGCGTGGGTGGTGCCCCCTGTCTGTCATCAGGCGTAGTGTGTCCACTGGCCATCGGGTGGCGCCCCATCAAAGGGCTAGGAGGGACGGCGGCGGTTCTGGAGCCTCTTGAGGGGATCACAGGGCTGCCGGGGACTTGCACCCTGTTTCCATTGGGCGATGTGGGGTGACGAGCCAGACCCGGGCTGGCCTGGTTTGCCAGGCGGCGCTGGAGGGCGGGGCTTGGTGGGGTGTTGGTGGCCACCGTGCGGTGGAGAGTGTTGGGGCTTCCGGGGACGGTGTGGAGGGGGCCCACGACGCTGACCTGGGATCCCTCAGGGGAGTGGGGGCCGTAGGATGGAACGGGGGCGTGCTGGGCACTCTCCAAGGGGTGGGATGGGAAGCCGGAGTCAGCCTGGAGACGAGTGGAGGAAGTCATCCTCATGCTGCAGAGAGAGAGAAACACTGAGCTGTAACCTAGGACTATCTTTAGTCCTCTTCTTTCAAGAGTTTCCCCTGGGTTATCCAAACTCTGTGCCCCAGGAACAGTACCGTACTCACCCGTCTGGGCTGTGGATGGGACTACTGGAAGATATAGGATCATTTAGGGGGTGTCCAGCATAACCACGGCCATCTGTAGTGAAAACACACACACATATATTATTATTACACTGTCATTGGCAGGCTAAACAGGGAGTGAAAGGGATGCTGTTATGAGGGGGACCGACAGAAACCTGGTGAGGTCATTCCCAAAACAGTTCAAAAAGAAAAGAAACATCCTGAGGGAGACTCAAAGTGGGATTAACACAGATGCAAAGTTGAGAGGTGAAGGCATTAAACAGGCCCACTCCACAGGCTAACAACCGAATATAGATTTTATACCTAATCTACTGTAACCTTACCTCACACCTTATCAAATTCCTTACTTTAACCTGAACCTTTTCTTCACGTTTCAGAAACTTCTGGGCTGGCCAAAATAATTGGGACGCATTGGGCAGCCAATGAAATTCGAGAAGAGGCAGGACTTAACCACTGATAGCCAATCAAAACAGAATGTTTGCGGTTGCAGCCTGTATAGTGGGACTGTGTTATTCCTCTAGAAGCAAACAACAGAAGGTAGAGCAAAACCGAGACGCCATAACAAGATCCTCCTGTCAAAACGAGGGGTTTTCAAACATGGCCGAACACAAAGGATTATGGGTACTCTGTGTGACGGGGATGAGAGGTTGGTGCCACATGTTGCCATAGAAACACCCTTACCTTGCTCCTCATCGCTTACAGATTCACAGTCTGACAGAACAGAAAGAATAAGTAGAAGAAGAAAACAGTCGGTGATTGAGGGAGAGGTGAGAAAAAAGAGGAGGAGGAAACCGTTGAAAGAGAAGCAAGAGACCAAAGTTTGCAGGTGTGTAGAAGCAATTGGGGGACTAAGAAAACCTAGATGAGAAAAGGTTGTGTGTGTGTTTGCGTTCTGACCTGATCCACTATGGATTTTTTTTTGTGTGTGTGTGTGTTTGTGTTTGTGTGTGTATGTGTGTGTGTGTGTGTGTTCTGACCTGATCCACCATGGAGAATGTTTGCTGGGTGGTGGGGCTTCAGTCCTAAAGCAGAGAGAGGGGTTTTGGCCAAGCCTGGAGGAGAACGGGCTAGAGAGAGCAAGAGAAACAGAGAGAGAGAGCGAGAGAAACAAAGCGAGAGAGAGAGAGGGCGAGAGAAACAGAGAGAGAGAAAAACAGAGAGAGAGAGAGAGAGAGAAAGAGGGTGAGAGCGAGAAAGAGAGATAAAAAGCGCGATAGAGGGAGAAAGGAAGAGATAGATAATGAGAGAAAGAGAGAGACCAAACCAAACTGTAAGTGTTTAGCCTCCAGAAGATCTGAGCTGATTCATACAGAATACATAGTGTCAGATCCAAACAACCAACAAACTACAACAACAAGACAACCAGGATGGTGAATGGAGACACAGTACAACGTGCCCCGGCCATGCAAGAGTTGGGACATGGCATGCAGAAGGCAAACCAACACAGAACAGTTCACTGAGGGACTGGTGACACGGAGAGGGAACCAATGGCATCCTGAACAGTACATCTAGTAACTACATAGTAGTACTGTATATCCAAGGAGACACAATGACTACATGCCAGGATTGGGATCCAATCCATTTTTTTTATTCAGTCAATTCATGAAGTGAATTGAAATGCCATCAGTTTTCCAGTGGAGGAAAAGAGTTTGGCAGGGTTGGCATGGTGGACTGGACACAGTAATCTGAAGATTCCATCAGTTTTCCAGTGGAGGAAAAGAGTTTGGCAGGGTTGGTGTGGTGGACTGGACACAGTAATCTGAAGATTCCATCAGTTTTCCAGTGGAGGAAAAGAGTTTGGCAGGGTTGGCGTGGTGGACTGGACACAGTAATCTGAAGATTCCATCAGTTTTCCAGTGGAGGAAAAGAGTTTGGCAGGGTTGGCGTGGTGGACTGGACACAGTAATCTGAAGATTCCATCAGTTTTCCAGTGGAGGAAAAGAGTTTGGCAGGGTTGGTGTGGTGGACTGGACACAGTAATCTGAAGATTCCATCAGTTTTCCAGTGGAGGAAAAGAGTTTGGCAGGGTTGGCGTGGTGGACTGGACACAGTAATCTGAAGATTCCATCAGTTTTCCAGTGGAGGAAAAGAGTTTGGCAGGGTTGGCGTGTTGGACTGGACACAGTAATCTGAAGATTCCATCAGTTTTCCAGTGGAGGAAA
>NC_060195.1:66457120-66504620 GCF_021184085.1 Oncorhynchus gorbuscha
CAGAGCTCACCGTAGGTTTTCAGACCATATCTGTTCTGCTCAACTAAGAGTTTCTATCTATCTAGCTAGCTCAATGTCATAATGATTCCACCTATTACCAATGTCAGACAAAGCTGGGGACATGAAACAGTAGCTTCTATTTCCAGTATAGAATTAGATATATTAGAGTACATGTAAACAGTAGCTTCTATTTCCAATATAGAATTAGATATATTAGAGTACATGTAAACAGTAGCTTCTATTTCCAATATAGAATTAGATATATTAGAGTACATGTAAACAGTAGCTTCTATTTCCAATATAGAATTAGATATATTAGAGTACATGTAAACAGTAGCTTCTATTTCCAATATAGAATTAGATATATTAGAGTACATGTAAACAGTAGCTTCTATTTCCAATATAGAATTAGATATATTAGAGTACATGTAAACAGTAGCTTCTATTTCCAATATAGAATTAGATATATTAGAGTACATGTAAACAGTAGCTTCTATTTCCAATATAGAATTAGATATATTAGAGTACATGTAAACAGTAGCTTCTATTTCCAATATAGAATTAGATATATTAGAGTACATGTAAACATTAGCTTCTATTTCCAATATAGAATTAGATATATTAGAGTACATGTAAACATTAGCTTCTATTTCCAATATAGAATTAGATATATTAGAGTACATGTAAACAGTAGCTTCTATTTCCAATATAGAATTAGATATATTAGAGTACATGTAAACAGTAGCTTCTATTTCCAATATAGAATTAGATATATTAGAGTACATGTAAACAGTGCACATCACTGAATAAGTCAGTGGTGATAGAAGGCCGTTGATATACTGCATTTGACTATGACTGTGCTTCTTACAGTTCACAGCATGTTCCGGAACAAAGCGTTCATTGTGACTCTCAGCGGTGCCTGTAAGGATGACAGTCAAAACACGGTCCTTTGCAACTGTCCCTGCTAACAAATGTTTGGTAACTTATAACAAATGTTTGGTAAAGTTATAATTATGATGCAATAGTGGCAGGTAGCCTAGTGGTTAGAGCAGTGGGCCAGTAACTGGAAGGTTGCTGAATCGAATCCCTAAGCTGACAAGGTAAAATCTGTCGTTCTGCCCCTGAACAAGGCAGTTAACCCACTGTTCCCCGGGTGCCGAAAAGACATGGATGTCGATAAAGACAGCCCCCCCCCACCTCTCTGATTCAGAGGGGTTGGGTTAAATGCGGAAGAAATATTTCAGTTGTACAACTTTCCTAATGCATTATAATACTTGTCATAAGCACATATGACATCATTATAATGTCTTTTTGCTTTTATGTATTGTGACAGCGAATACCTCTGCTTTTGAAAATGACATAATGAAACATGAAATATGAAAATGACAGAAAATTGTGAAACTAAACAGGGATATTCAATCTAATCCTCAATCCGGTAGTGACTTACCAGCGATGCGTTGAGCCACCAGGCCCTCCAGGTTGAGGTTCTCCTCCTCAGGTTCTGGCTCCTTGAGAAGGGGGGAAGAGTTGGGGAGGGGGGAGGAGGAGGTGCTGTAGCCATGATAGGGAGACCCTCCCTTGCGGTCTGGGGAGTGGGACACCACCGTCCCACCTGGGTACGAGTTCAGGGGCTTCATCTGGAGCTGTCCGAAGATGGGGGAGGAGTCAGAGGGGTAGAGGGGGGAACCAGGCCCCTGGGCTGGGTGCATGTGGTAGGGCTCGGGGGGGTGTATGGGAGTGGTGTTTGTATGGGGCTGGTACGAGGCGGACCTCGGGGGGACATACGACAGGGGAGACTCAGCCACAGGACTCTGGACGGGCGACGTTGAAACCCGGCCAGCCGTCGACCTCAGAGGCTGTCCAAAGGCATTGTAGTTAATGTTATAGCCATGGATGGCTGAGTCTGCCTGGTAGGACGGCCTGGCCAGAGATTGGGAGAAGGGGATCTGGGCTGGCCCTCCGATTCTGTTCTCACCAGAGGGGGCGCTGTAGGACTTGGGAACCTGTCCTGTGTGTGGGTCCAGATCCAGCATCAGCATGTCGAGGGCTTCGATAGACTGCTCTATGTCGTGCTGAGAGGCGGTGGGGGGGAAGTGGGGCAGACTGTGGGTGCTCTGTAAGGGAGGACCGAAGGGGTCGTCTGGCAGACTGTACTGGTGCCATGCGCTCAGCCCCCTCTGGACTGCCTCCCTGCTACTGGTGCTCCTCTCAGGGGCCCTGGGCAGCATGGGGCCTCCAGGCTCGGGGGTCCCGAAGGACTGGGAACGCTGCATACTCCCGTTCTGGTAACTGTTAGGAGAGTACTCCTCCTCCTGGGGCGAACTGGAGTCCATGATCCGCTCCTGTGCCGACGTAGAAGTCCGTACCCGATGCACCGGCATCTCCCGTAGCTTCTCTAGGTATGGCCCGTTGTTCTGCCTGTTGATGGGTATCTGTGATTGGTAGTACAGCTCTGCGGGCGTGGCCTGGCCCTCCAATGACGAGAGTGTTCCCAGACTGTCCACGCTGTTACCCTCCTGACTGATGTGCAGCTCCTCGTCCAAAATGTCCGTCTCACGCTCTTCGGCGGAGGGGGCTGCAATGAGCCGGGTATGCCCGCTGACGTGCACCTGGGCTGGGACAAGGTGGCGTACTGCCCCCCCGGGGCTGGTGGAGGTAGCCAGGTAGGTCTGGCGGTGGAGCATGGGGGCCTCAAGGCCACTCAGAAGCTGGTCCAACTCTCTCTTCTCCTGGGGACTGAGAGGGGGATGAATGGGCGTGTTGTGGTTCTGGTTGGTGTTCACCGCTCCATGCAGCAACAGACTGTGGTCATCGGTGCGATCGGTTTTGACGGATGCTGTCGAGTTCCCAGAGTCGCTGCTGACCGACAGGGCGTGGTCGACTGCGGGCAGGGAGGCGTGGCCCACTACCGGGATGGTGCGGTCAGAACTTGGGAGGGTGTGGTTAGGGTGTTGGGGGGTGTGGTCTGCGTTGGTTAGGGGGTGGTCGAGGACGGGAAGACCGTTGATTGTGACCACTCCATCGAGGGACTCTTTCTTGTGGACTCGGGCATACAGGCTGCCGTCGACGGGGCCTTGGGTGTGAACAGCGTCTGAAAGAGAGAAGAAGAATACATGCTATTAAAAGGTGCACAAACAAAGAGGAGAATCAAACACATTTCTGATTTTGAAAACTCCTCACAAATGACCCAACATCACAGTGACTTTCACACCACAGGGACTTGTGCCTGACTCCTAACTGTTTCCTGAGACTGGACCACGACAGCTAGTCCCCCATGGAAAAGAGAATTCACTCCATCCTCCAAGGAGACACAACTAAATGGAAGCTTAAGTCAACACAACATATTATTTATCTAATACAGTAGTGTTGAGTGCATATATGTATCGTATATGTATCATATATGTATCGTTTAGCTCAAGGTACTAAACAATATCATAACCTCCATCGATAAAAAACAGTACTGTGCAGCCGTCTTCATCGACCTGACCAAGGCTTTCGACTCTGTCAATTATCATATTCTCATCGGCAGACTCAGTAGCCTCAGTTTTTCTAATGACTGCCTTGCCTGGTTCACCAACTACTTTCCAGACAGAGTTCAGTGTGTCAAATCGGAGGGCATGTTGTCCGGTCCTCTGGCAGTCTCTATGGGGGTGCCACAGGGTTCAATTCTCGGGATGACTCTTTTCTCCGTATATATCAATGATGTTGCTCTTGCTGCGGGCGATTCCCTGATCCACCTCTACGCAGACGACACCATTCTGTATACTTCTGGCCCTTCCTTGGACACTGTGCTATCTAACCTCCAAACGATCTTCAATGCCATACAACACTCTTTCTGTGGCCTTCAACTGCTCTTAAACGCTAGTAAAACCAAATGCATGCTTTTCAACCGTTCGCTGCCTGCACCCGCACGCCCGACTAGCATCACCACCTTGGATGGTTCCGACCTAGAAAATGTGGACATCTATAAGTACCTAGGTGTCTGGCTAAACTGTAAACTCTCCTTCCAGACTCATATCAAACATCTCAAATCAAATCTAGTGTCGGCTTTCTATTCCGCAACAAAGCCTCCTTCACTCACGCCGCCAAACTTACCCTAGTAAAACTGACTATCCTACCAATCCTCGACTTCGGCGATGTCATCTACAAAATAGCTTCCAATACTCTACTCAGAAAACTGGATGCAGTTTATCACAGTGCCATCCGTTTTGTTACTAAAGCACCTTATACCACCCACCACTGCGACCTGTATGCTCTAGTCAGCTGGCCCTCGCTACATATTCATCGCCAGACCCACTGGCTCCAGGTCATCTACAAGTCCATGCTAGGTAAAGCTCCGCCTAGGTAAAGTTCACTGGTCACGATGGCAACACCCACCCGTAGCACTCACTCCAGCAGGTGTATCTCACTGATCATCCCTAAAGCCAACACCTCATTTGGCCGCCTTTCCTTACAGTTCTCTGCTGCCTGTGACTGGAACGAATTGCAAAAATCGCTGAAGTTGGAGACTTTTATCTCCCTCACCAACTTTAAACATCTGCTATCTGAGCAGCTAACCGATCGCTGCAGCTGTACATAGTCCATCGGTAAATAGCCCACCCATTTTATCTACCTCATCCCCATACTGTTTTTATTTATTTACTTTTCTGCTCTTTTGCACACCAGTATCTCTACCTGCACATGACCATCTGATCATTTATCACTCCAGTGTTAATCTGCTAAATTGTAATTATTCGCCTACTTCCTCAAGCCTTTTGCACACAATGTATATAGACTATTTTTTTTCTACTGTGTTATTGACTTGTTACTTGTTTTCTCCATGTGTAACTCTGTGTTGTCTGTTCACACTGCTATGCTTTATCTTGGCCAGGTCGCAGTTGTAAATTAGAACTTGTTCTCAACTAGCCTACCTGGTTAAATAAAGGTGAAATAAAAATAAATAAAAAATATACATACACATCCAGGCCTTTCAGCCCTAAACACATGGAGCCTCCAGCCCACCATAACAGCTCTGGCTCTGGCTCTGGTATAAGTACATTAGGGGTCCAAGCATCCCAGTCCAGGACCTGTCATGGACTGATCAGGCAGCACAACCCTACATGGCGTGATCCCCGCACCACCGTCTGTGGAACATCTCCTAGACACAGTGCACCAACTCGCCATGGCAACGGCATAATTACCACATCAGAATTGCCAGATTCTTCAATATCAGAATCTACAGTATGTGAGAGCACCAGAATTCCTATGTTATATATACAGTGTATGCCATTTCACATATCCTGTGTCTATCTATATGAACGCAGCACGTTTCATTTGCTGAGGTGATTTTGTCACTGAGTAACTGTTTTTATGCATCGATGTCAGCATGCTGTGTATAATCCTCAGATGTTCTCCCATGCAGATGGGTTGGTTACATCACTCTTGATTTACGGCCAGCATTTCCGCTAATAGGAACCTCTCAAGTTTGGCAGGAGTCCCTGGCAACCTCCAGCACCCATTTCCTGGACCAATCACTCCACCAACCAAATCCTCAACGTCTGGTCTCACAACAGCTCTAAACTTGAACATGTCTGATGATGAAGGATGGCATAAGATCAAGAGGCATGTTTCAAACAATATGAGGCCCAATATGAGACCAGAAACTCAGGTTCATAATGATTACAATACCCTGCATCATCTTTGTTCTCCTATAAACCTCTCCAGAATATTTTCAGGACCATATTGACCACACACACACACACACACACACACACACACACACACACACACACACACACACACACACACACACACACACACACACACACACACACACACACACACACACACACACACACACACACACACACACACACACACACACACACACACACACACACACACACACATCTCAAAAAGAACCCCCTTCTCTTTCAACAGCTGCTTAGAGGAACATGTGATATCTGGTCATCGGGAGCAGCTTCTGAACATCAGCACAGCAGGGTGTTAGTTGGTGGGGGGGTTCCACAGTGACACATGGAGAGGTTCTCTGACCACAGCTATTTACGAGGCCATGTCAACAATGCTACAGTAGCAGAATGAGAGAGAGGGGGAGAGAGAGTGAGAGAAAGAGAAGAGGGAGAAAGCTACCCTTGCTTACCCACCAGAACACACTGTTCCTTATTTTTGTAGAGAAATTATAGTGCTCCTGATATTGCCTGCAAAATACTTCCCAGTCCAGAACAGTTTGACTGATAACCTACTTCAAGCCAAGTCCAAGTCCTGAATCAACTCCCATGAAAGCTTTTCTTACCTGGAGATTTCTTCTCTTCCTCCTTCCTTTCTGTGTTTTCTTTCCTTTAGTTAGATGAAATAGAGTTGCCCTTTGCCATCACACTTGGTTTGGTTGAGATGAAGGGGAGAAATCCTTCACTAGGCTATGATTCAAATGATACTGAGTTGGCATAGCCTACCCCTCCCTCTCTCATTGGTTGGGAGGAGACAGAGATGTGCCACCCTTCACCTATCGATGTTGGGATTGGGCGAGGTGGGGTGGAGCTAGTCCATTCCCTGGGGAGTTGAACTATGAGTTGTGAGCTGGTCCAGTGGAATCTGTCAGTTCCTTCCTGGCATTGGGAGTTTCCTAAAACTACAACACCCACGCAGCTAACCACCCTGAGCCCTGGCCTGGACCCACCCCTACACACTGACATCACTCACACTGGGGTGTCCCTGGCCTCTCTCTCTAGTAATCTATCTGTCTCTAGGTCTCCCTCTCTCTCTCACACACACACACACACACACACACACACACACACACACACACACACACACACACACACACACACACACACACACACACACACACACACACACACACACACACACACACACACACACACACACACACACACACACACACACACACACACACACACACACACACACACACACACACACACACACACTCTCTCTGAGAGTTTGCCTCCTACAGAAGAGGGGAGACCCTTATTCTCAGAGACTGGGATCATTCCATGGAGAAAACCCAAACACCAGAGGGGTTTCCAGCTGTTGGTGTCTGTTCTGTTAGGAGGAACACATCTCTGTTCTGTTAGGAGAGACAGATCTCTGTTCTGTTAGGAGAGGCAGATCTCTGTTCTGTTAGGAGAGGCAGATATCTGTTCTGTTAGGAGAGGCAGATCTCTGTTCTGTTAGGAGAGGCAGATCTCTGTTCTGTTAGGAGGGACAGATCTCTGTTCTGTTAGGAGAGACAGATATGTTTTGTTAGGAGAGACATATCTCTGTTCTGGTAGGGGAGGCAGATATCTGTTCTGTTAGGAGAGGCAGATCGCTGTTCTGTTAGGAGAGACAGATCTCTGTTCTGTTAGGAGAGACATATCTCTGTTCTGGTAGCAGAGGCAGATCTCTGTTCTGTTAGGAGAGACATATCTCTGTTCTGTTAGGAGAGTCAAATCTCTGTTCTGTTAGGAGAGGCAGATCTCTGTTCTGTTAGGAGAGGCATATCTCTGTTCTGTTAGGAGAGTCAAATCTCTGTTCTGTTAGGAGGGGCAGATCTCTATTCTGTTTGGAGAGTCAGATCTATGTTCTGTTAGGAGAGTCAAATCTCTGTTCTGTTAGGAGAGTCAAGATCTCTGTTCTGTTAGGAGAGGCAGATCTCTGTTCTGTTAGGAGAGGCATATCTCTGTTCTGTTAGGAGAGTCAGATCTCTGTTCTGTTAGGAGAGTCAAATCTCTGTTCTGTTAGGAGGGGCAGTTCTCTATTCTGTTTGGAGAGTTTGATCTCTGTTCTGTTAGGAGAGACAAATCTCTGTTCTGTTAGGAGTGGCAGATCTCTGTTCTGTTAGGAGAGTCAAATCTCTGTGCTGTTAGGAGGGGCAGATCTCTATTCTGTTTGGAGAGGCAGATCCCTGTTCTGTCAGGAGGGGCAGCTCTCTGGAAAAAATAAACTATGACTGGACATGGTGACATTTAAAAACTCACAAAGTCTAGGGAAGAGAGGAAAGAGAGGAAAGAGAGGAAAGAGAGGAAAGAGAGGGAAGAGAGGAAATAGAGGAAATAGAGGAAAGAGAGGAAAGAGAGGAAAGAGAGGAAAGAGAGGGAAGAGAGGGAAGAGAGGGAAGAGAGGAAAGAGAGGAAAGAGAGGAAAGAGAGGAAAGAGAGGGAAGAGAGGAAATAGAGGAAAGAGAGGAAAGAGAGGAAAGAGAGGAAAGAGAGGAAAGAGAGGAAAGAGAGGAAAGAGAGGAAGAGAGGAAAGAGAGGAAAGAGAGGAAAGAGAGGAAAGAGAGGAAAGAGAGGAAGAGAGGGAAGAGAGGAAAGAGAGGAAAGAGAGGAAAGAGAGGAAAGAGAGGAAAGAGAGGGAAGAGAGGAAAGAGAGGGAAGAGCGGGAAGAGAGGAAAGAGAGGGAAGAGAGGGAAGAGAGGAAAGAGAGGAAAGAGAGGAAAGAGAGGGAAGAGAGGAAAGAGAGGAAGGAAGAGAGGGAAGAGAGAGGAAGAGAGGAAAGAGAGGGAAGAGAGGAAAGAGAGGAAAGAGAGGAAAGAGAGGAAAGAGAGGGAAGAGGAAAGAGAGAGGAAGAGAGGAAAGAGAGGAAAGAGAGGAAAGAGAGGAAAGAGAGGAAGAGAGGAAGAGAGGAAAGAGAGGGAAGAGAGGAAAGAGAGGGAAGAGAGGGAAGAGAGGGAAGAGAGGAAAGAGAGGAAGAGAGGGAAGAGAGGAAAGAGAGGAAAGAGAGGGAAGAGAGGGAAGAGAGGGAAGAGAGGGAAGAGAGGAAAGAGAGGGAAGAGAGGGAAGAGAGGAAAGAGAGGGAAGAGAGGGAAGAGAGGGAAGAGAGGGAAGAGAGGAAAGAGAGGAAAGAGAGGGAAGAGAGGGAAGAGAGGGAAGAGAGGGAAGAGAGGAAAGAGAGGAAAGAGAGGGAAGAGAGGAAGAGCGGAAAGAGAGGAAAGAGAGGAAAGAGAGGGAAGAGAGGAAAGAGAGGGAAGAGAGGGAAGAGAGGAAAGAGAGGAAAGAGAGGAAATACTTGGGAGGATAACTGAGAAAGAGGGAGAGGCTCCCAAACTGTGGTCCGTGACTCACTGGTGGTACATGATCACATGACATATTTTCTGGTACCAAAATAGCCTGGTTGTAATCCTCAAATACACTCATGCTTTTAATTATGGTCCGTGAGGGAAATGTATGGGAACCTGTTGTCTATACCCATCAGCACCTTCAATCGTCTCTATAGTTTATTTGAACAACGAGACTTTCTTGTCTCACAAGTGACTTATTTAGATTTTTGTCGAAGGCCGAAGGGTTCGACACATTCTCTTCACTCAGAAAGGACGTGTTTCAAAGTGCGAGGGGAATGACTGGAACTCTGCAGACGAGCGTCACGGGGGCACGACCTTCACATTTACCTCACCCGTGTGGCGTGCGTTAGTACAGGCACCCAGAAACACACACACACAAACACGACTGATATAAACCACAATGCCCATGGTCTCAAAGAGGATCTTTATACTTAGCAGCTTTGTGTGTTATTCACACACACACATTCCTATGTGTCTAAGTTGAAAGCAACAGCAGAATTTTGGTGAGCTGGGCTTTCTCTATTATTAAAAACAAAGAATATGTAAAGATGTGTGAGTTTTGATGTATGGGAGAGTTCACCGCCATCATTGGAATACGTTGATGATGGATGTATGTTGTGTATAGAATCAACATATTCCTGCTCAGCTGGAAGTGAGAATTGCTGGGGTGGGTTTAAGTATAGATTCACAGGCCTTTAAAAAAACAGGGTCCATTTTTAGTATAGTAAGTCCTTAGCTGTACCTAGCCAGGCGATAGCTGTGGCTTTGAAACAAAGACTACGCCATAAATCTCTTCCAACATGAATCTGCCCAGCAGGAATAGCTAGTTAGGGTAGTCAGCTAAAGTAGATGCCATTCCCCTAAGACTACACTGAGATGAGGTACACTGTTTGTCCATTAGTTGAATTTAGGCCTACAGTTACTATCAGTGACGAGACAGACATTTCTTCTGAGTGGGTCACAAATAGGACAGAGTTGACAGGACAGAGTTGACAGGACGGAGTTCACAGGACGGAGTTGACAGGACGGAGTAGACAGGACAGAGTTGACAGGACGGAGTTGACAGGACGGAGTAGACAGGACGGAGTAGACAGGACGGAGTAGACAGGACGGAGTTGACAGGACGGAGTTGACAGGACGGAGTTGACAGGACGGAGTTGACCGGACAGAGGTGACAGGACAGAGTTGACAGGACAGAGTTGACAGGAGCGAGATGACAGGACAGAGTTGACCAGACAGAGTTGACCGGACAGAGTTGACCGGACAGAGTTGACGGGACAGAGTTGACGGGACAGAGATGACAGGACAGAGTTGACCGGACAGAGTTGACGGGACAGAGTTGACGGGACAGAGTTGACGGGACAGAGTTGACAGGACAGAGTTGACAGGACAGAGATGACAGGACAGAGTTGACCGGACAGAGTTGACCGGACAGAGTTGACAGGACAGAGTTGACGGGACAGAGTTGACGGGACAGAGTTGACAGGACAGAGTTAACAGGCTCATATATAGACATAGTTTGGGGCTAACATGAGAGATGGACATCATTAGCCTTCCATTCATGTATCATTCAATTGACTTAGCCAATGGTTCCTCAGAGGCCTTGTGGAGTGCGAGGCTCGTAAGACACAGGCATGCACGCATACACATACAGTGCCTTCGGAAAGTATTCAGACCCCTTGACTTTTTCCACATTTTCCTACATTAAAGCCTTACTCTAAAATGATTCAATATTTTTTCCCCTCATCAATCTACACACAAAACCCCCTAATGACAAAGTGAAAACCGTTTTTTAGACATTTTTGCCAAACAGATACCAGACCCTTTGCTATGAGACTCGAAATTGAGCTCAGGTGCATCCTGTTTCCATTGATCATCCTTGAGATGTTTCTAGAACTTGATTGGAGTCCACCTGTGGGAAATTGAATTGATTGGACATGATTTGGAAAGGCACAGACCTGTCTATATAAGGTCCCACAGTTGACAGTGCATGTCAAAATCCAAGCCATGAGGTCAAAGGAATTGTCCGTAGAGCTCAGAGACATATTGTGCCGAGGAACAGATCTAGGGAAGGGTAACAAAAAATGTCTGCAACATTGAAGGTCCCCAAGAACACAGTGGGCTCCATCATTCTTAAATGGAAGAAGTTTGGACACACCAAGGCTGAGCAATCGGGAGAGAAGCGCCTTAGTCGGGGAGATGACCAAGAACCCGATGGTCACTCTGACAGAGCTCCAGAGTTCCTCTGTGGAGATGGGAGAACCTTACAGAAAAATCATATCTGCAGCACTTCACCAATCGTGACTTTATGGTTGAGTGGCCAGACGGAAGCCACTCCTCAGTAAAAAGCACATGACAGCCCGCTTGGAATTTTCCAAAAGGCACCTAAAGACTCTCAGACCATGAGAAACAAGATTATCTGGTCTGATGAAACCAAGATTGCGTCACATCTGGAGGAAACCCGGCACCATTCCTACGGTGAAGCATGGTGGTGGCAGCATCATGTCTGGAGGAAACCCGGCACCATCCCTACGGTGAAGCATGGTGGTGGCAGCATCATGTCTGGAGGAAACCCGGCACCATCCCTACGGTGAAGCATGGTGGTGGCAGTATCATGCTGTGGGGTAATTTTTCAGTGGCAGGGACTGGGAGACTAGTCAGGATCAAGGCAAAGATGAACAGAGCAAAGTACAGAGAGATCCTTGATGAACCTGCTCAAGAGCGCTCCAACAGGACAACGATCCTAAGCACACAGCCAAGACAACGCAGGAGTGGCTTTGGGACAAGTCTCTGAATGCCCTAAAGGTGGCCCAGCCAGAACCCAGACTTGAACCCAATCAAACATCTCTGAAGAGACCTGAACATCTCTTCAGCGACGCTCCCCATCCAACCTGACAGAGCTTGAGAGGATCTGCAGAGAGTAATGGGAGAAACTCCCCAAATACAGGTGTGCAAAGCTTGTAGCTTCCGACCTAAGAAGAAGCTGCAATCGCAGCCCAAGGTGCTTCAACAAAGTACTAAATAAAGGGTCTGAATGCTTATGTAAATATGATTTTTCAGTTTTGCAAACATTTCTAAAAACCTGTTTTTACTTTGTCATTATGGGGTATTGTTGTAGATTGATGAGGAAAAAACACAATTTAATCAATTTTAGAATAAGGCTGTAAAGTAACAAAATGTTGAAAAAGTCAAGTGGTTTGCATACTTTCCGAATGCACTCTATACACACTTAATCCCCCCCCCCCCCCCCTGACACACACTCTCTCCCCCCCACACACAAACAGCACCTGCCTTTTCCTATTCTTCTCCTATGGTGACGTGTTCTGCGGTGAAAGCGCGTGGAAGTACGATGCCACAGTGTGTCTCATTCACACATGACCGATTGGGAAGCCATTAACGTGCCATTAAAACAGCCCGGCTCATAACACCTGTGGCCAAATGGTTTATGTGAAAAAGACAATGTTTCACAGCTACTGTTATTACCCTATCAAATGTGCTACTCACATCAGCTACTGTTATTTCCCTATCAAATGTGCTACTCACATCAGCTACTGTTATTACCCTATCACATGTGCTACTCACATCAGCTACTGTTATTACCCTATCAAATGTGCTACTCACATCAGCTACTTCATGGAACAATCGTTTTACTGTTTACATAGAGTTCCCTTCAAACACATAGTAATAATGATCCCGGAATAATTGTTGAGTATTGACGCAGTTAAGTGCCAGAAAAAATACACCTGTTGTAGTTTTTTCATTTATACACAACTATCTCCCGTGGTCAGATTCGATGTGTACTGTAGACCGAAGGTTAATCACAGAGCTGACCAAATTATACAAGATTTTACTTCTGAGTTAACTGAGATTAATGCACAACCAATGTCCCCAAATGATTTGCCTCAGAGTCTGGTCACTCAGGTCTATATGTTAATACCCAGGAAACACAAACTAGCTGTATATTGCTAAGCTAACTCGTACAACCTACAAGGTCCCTGCTACACATAGCCCAGGACCAATAAACAAACAAATCAATCAGTAGCTCATAGACAAGCTAGCATCGCAGCTAGCCTAGCAGGCTAACCACAGGATGGCTGGGTTGGGTTTGGAAGTGTCATTGGGTCACAGTGTCTGTGTCTAAGGGTTTGGACCAGGGACACTGTCTGTCCGTCCGTCCGTCCGTGTCTCTGTCCCTCTGGGTTCACTGTTGTCCTGATAAAAAGTGTGGGTAAATACTACAGCCCACTAAAAGACAAATCCCCTGCTGGGTGGCTACTGATTGTGCTAAACTAGCTAGCAGCACCGTGGCAGAACCTCCATGGTGTGACTGGATGAAGACAAGAACAACAGTGTTGTGGATCTGGTAAGGAGTTAACCTAATATCCCCTCAGATGATCAAGTGGAACAGAGAACACTGGCTAAAAAAGATATATAGATATGGACACTGAGAAAGAAAGACACACATTAGAGAATGAGAACATACACTCTCACACACACCACCCAAACGTGTTCCTCAGAAAAGTTCCTGTTCCTCTGAGTGTGTGAGAGGAATGTGGTGTAGAAGTCTTCCTTGCGGTGTGCTCTGGGTCTGACCGTATGGGATACACGTTACTCTCATAAATTCCCAACCCACAACCCCACAGCTCACTACACGCATAGAGAAACACACACGAAAGCCCCTCTCTCCTCACACATACTCTCTCACATACACAGCACTGTTTAAGGGAAATAGTTGACCTGTGCCGCGGGTCTTTCGGGTCTTACTGATGAGGGGGAGAGGAAACGGGACAACACGGGGTTAGCGGGGGGCAAACAGGAACAAACCGGGGCCTGTAAAACCAGGAAGGAAGGCATGCTGCTAGAGAGAGGGGCATGATGGGATGAAAACAGCAGGTCCTGGAGGCTAGTTAAATACATAAACAAACAATACTAAAACCGCACAGTCAGTCACACATCTAAAACAGCCACAGAGAGAGAGAGGGGAGGGAGGGAGGGAGGGAGGGAGGGAGGGAGGGAGGGAGGGAGGGAGGGAGGGAGGGAGGGAGGGAGGGAGGGAGGGAGGGAGAGAGAGAGAGAGAGAGAGAAAGAGAAACCCACATAGAGAAAGCTCTACAAAGAGAGAGAGGAGGACAGAAATAGATGAAAAGTTAAAGAATAATGAGAAAAATCTGCAGCCGGTCTAGAAGCACAGTATAAAACTAAGGGTCTGTCTGTAGTTGCCCCCTGCACACTGTCTCTCCCATAAACAGTTCAAATTAGTATTTGGCGACAATAAGCTGATCCTGGATCTGTGCCTATTGGGCAACGTTGGTTGCTGGCCAGGTGTGAATCACCCTGACCAGCAACAGCCCCTAGCTGTCATCTCAGCCACACACCACACAGACAACACGTCCCCGTTAGATGATGTCATGGCCTGACTCTGCCAGACAGCCTAAAGGCGTCTCTCTACGGGACATGACACCCACCTCAGCAGGAACGGGCTTTGATATCGCTGTGCCAACCAGCAGTCTGAATTCCAGAGCCGAGTAGACGGGTGGCCTCATGAAGATGGTTTAATGACAAACACTAGGGCTAGTCGATCTATTTGTGGGTCGGTCTGTGGGTCGGTCTGTGGGAGGGTCTGTCTGTCTGTCTGTCTGTCTGTCTGTCTGTCTGTCTGTCTGTCTGTCTGTCTGTCTGTCTGTCTGTCTGTCTGTCTGTCTGTCTGTCTGTCTGTCTGTCTGTCTGTCTGTCTGTCTGTCTGTCTGTCTGTCTGTCTGTCTGTCTGTCTGTCTGTCTGTCAGTCAGTCAGTCAGTCAGTCAAAGAGGTGTTGTGACAGCCGTATCAGCATGAGTGGTAAAGATAACTGTCATGGAGATGTCTGTCAACTTGTCAGCCTGTCTGTCTGTCTTTCTGTCTGTCAGCCCTTCTGTATTTGGTAGTAATATCATGGAAGTCATATCAGTAACTGAACTAAAGATTACATGTCATGGTGTCTGCCTATCTTTCTGTCTGGGAGTTGACGACTGTCTGCAAGGATCACTGGAAGATCCAGACTCTGGTATACCCCTAAAATAATACCTATACGCCATCGCTGTAAATGGTATAGAGAGTCAGAGAGAGACTGTGAGAGCTGAGGTAGCAAGGAGCCAGAGAGAGACAGTGAGAGCTGAGGTAGCAAGGAGCCAGAGAGAGACAGTGAGAGCTGAGGTAGCAAGGAGCCAGAGAGAGACAGTGAGAGCTGAGGTAGCAAGGAGCCAGAGAGAGACAGTGAGAGCTGAGGTAGCAAGGAGCCAGATAGAGACAGTGAGAGCTGAGGTAGCAAGGAGCCAGAGAGAGACAGTGAGAGGCGATGTAGGAGGGAGACAGTGAATGACAGGGGATAGTTGAGGTATGGAGGGACAATCATAGTTGAAGTAGGGGCAGGGATGATGACACTGAGGGATGGAGAGATAACTGAGTCAGATATGAGGTAGCTGAGGTATGGGGGGAAATTGAGGGACAGAGAGATAGCTGAGTCAGATATGTGGTAGCTGAGGTATGGAGGGACAGTGAGAGACAGGAGATAACTGAGTCAGATAAGAGGTGGGTGAGGTATCTAGGGGGCTCTGAGGAGCTTAGGGGTGGGCTGTAAACCGGCTGCTATGTCTCATGGTGCTGTCACTGCCAGCTCTAACTACACTAGTCCTTCTGTCACTCCTATGAGGGGTACTAGGCCCCTTCTGTCACTAGGCCCCTTCTGTCCTTCTGTCACTCCATTGAGGGGTACTAGGCCCCTTCTGTCCTTCTGTCACTCCTATGAGGGGTACTAGGCCCCTTCTGTCACTAGGCCCCTTCTGTCCTTCTGTCACTCCATTGAGGGGTACTAGGCCCCTTCTGTCCTTCTGTCACTAGGCCCCTTCTGTCACTCCATTGAGGGGTACTAGGCCCCTTCTGTCCTTCTGTCACTAGGCCCCTTCTGTCCTTCTGTCACTCCATTGAGGGGTACTAGGCCCCTTCTGTCCTTCTGTCACTAGGCCCCTTCTGTCCTTCTGTCACTCCTATGAGGGGTACTAGGCCCCTTCTGTCCTTCTGTCACTAGGCCCCTTCTGTCCTTCTGTCACTAGGCCCCTTCTGTCACTCCTATGAGGGGTACTAGGCCCCTTCTGTCACTAGGCCCCTTCTGTCACTCCTATGAGGGGTACTAGGCCCCTTCTGTCACTAGGCCCCTTCTGTCACTCCTATGAGGGGTACTAGGCCCCTTCTGTCACTAGGCCCCTTCTGTCACTAGGCCCCTTCTGTCACTCCTATGAGGGGTACTAGGCCCCTTCTGTCACTAGGCCCCTTCTGTCACTAGGCCCCTTCTGTCACTCCTATGAGGGGTACTAGGCCCCTTCTGTCACTAGGCCCCTTCTGTCACTCCTATGAGGGGTACTAGGCCCCTTCTGTCACTAGGCCCCTTCTGTCACTAGGCCCCTTCTGTCACTCCTATGAGGGGTACTAGGCCCCTTCTGTCACTAGGCCCCTTCTGTCACTCCTATGAGGGGTACTAGGCCCCTTCTGTCACTAGGCCCCTTCTGTCACTAGGCCCCTTCTGTCACTCCTATGAGGGGTACTAGGCCCCTTCTGTCACTAGGCCCCTTCTGTCACTAGGCCCCTTCTGTCACTCCTATGAGGGGTACTAGGCCCCTTCTGTCACTAGGCCCCTTCTGTCACTAGGCCCCTTCTGTCACTCCTATGAGGGGTACTAGGCCCCTTCTGTCACTAGGCCCCTTCTGTCACTCCTATGAGGGGTACTAGGCCCCTTCTGTCACTAGGCCCCTTCTGTCACTCCTATGAGGGGTACTAGGCCCCTTCTGTCACTAGGCCCCTTCTGTCACTCCTATGAGGGGTACTAGGCCCCTTCTGTCACTAGGCCCCTTCTGTCACTAGGCCCCTTCTGTCACTCCTATGAGGGGTACTAGGCCCCTTCTGTCACTAGGCCCCTTCTGTCACTAGGCCCCTTCTGTCACTCCTATGAGGGGTACTAGGCCCCTTCTGTCACTAGGCCCCTTCTGTCACTCCTATGAGGGGTACTAGGCCCCTTCTGTCACTAGGCCCCTTCTGTCACTAGGCCCCTTCTGTCACTCCTATGAGGGGTACTAGGCCCCTTCTGTCACTAGGCCCCTTCTGTCACTAGGCCCCTTCTGTCACTCCTATGAGGGGTACTAGGCCCCTTCTGTCACTAGGCCCCTTCTGTCACTCCTATGAGGGGTACTAGGCCCCTTCTGTCACTAGGCCCCTTCTGACACTAGGCCCCTTCTGTCACTCCTATGAGGGGTACTAGGCCCCTTCTGTCACTAGGCCCCTTCTGTCACTCCTATGAGGGGTACTAGGCCCCTTCTGTCACTAGGCCCCTTCTGTCACTAGGCCCCTTCTGTCACTCCTATGAGGGGTACTAGGCCCCTTCTGTCACTAGGCCCCTTCTGTCACTAGGCCCCTTCTGTCACTCCTATGAGGGGTACTAGGCCCCTTCTGTCACTAGGCCCCTTCTGTCACTAGGCCCCTTCTGTCACTCCTATGAGGGGTACTAGGCCCCTTCTGTCACTAGGCCCCTTCTGTCACTCCTATGAGGGGTACTAGGCCCCTTCTGTCACTAGGCCCCTTCTGTCACTCCTATGAGGGGTACTAGGCCCCTTCTGTCACTAGGCCCCTTCTGTCACTCCTATGAGGGGTACTAGGCCCCTTCTGTCACTAGGCCCCTTCTGTCACTCCTATGAGGGGTACTAGGCCCCTTCTGTCACTAGGCCCCTTCTGTCACTAGGCCCCTTCTGTCACTCCTATGAGGGGTACTAGGCCCCTTCTGTCACTAGGCCCCTTCTGTCACTAGGCCCCTTCTGTCACTCCTATGAGGGGTACTAGGCCCCTTCTGTCACTAGGCCCCTTCTGTCACTCCTATGAGGGGTACTAGGCCCCTTCTGTCACTAGGCCCCTTCTGTCACTCCTATGAGGGGTACTAGGCCCCTTCTGTCACTAGGCCCCTTCTGTCACTCCTATGAGGGGTACTAGGCCCCTTCTGTCACTAGGCCCCTTCTGTCACTCCTATGAGGGGTACTAGGCCCCTTCTGTCACTCCTATGAGGGGTACTAGGCCCCTTCTGTCACTCCTATGAGGGGTACTAGGCCCCTTCTGTCACTAGGCCCCTTCTGTCACTCCTATGAGGGGTACTAGGCCCCTTCTGTCACTAGGCCCCTTCTGTCACTCCTATGAGGGGTACTAGGCCCCTTCTGTCACTCCTATGAGGGGTACTAGGCCCCTTCTGTCACTAGGCCCCTTCTGTCACTCCTATGAGGGGTACTAGGCCCCTTCTGTCACTAGGCCCCTTCTGTCACTCCTATGAGGGGTACTAGGCCCCTTCTGTCACTAGGCCCCTTCTGTCCTTCTGTCACTCCTATGAGGGGTACTAGGCCCCTTCTGTCACTAGGCCCCTTCTGTCACTCCTATGAGGGGTACTAGGCCCCTTCTGTCACTAGGCCCCTTCTGTCACTCCTATGAGGGGTACTAGGCCCCTTCTGTCACTCCTATGAGGGGTACTAGGCCCCTTCTGTCACTAGGCCCCTTCTGTCACTCCTATGAGGGGTACTAGGCCCCTTCTGTCACTAGGCCCCTTCTGTCACTCCTATGAGGGGTACTAGGCCCCTTCTGTCACTAGGCCCCTTCTGTCACTCCTATGAGGGGTACTAGGCCCCTTCTGTCACTAGGCCCCTTCTGTCACTCCTATGAGGGGTACTAGGCCCCTTCTGTCACTAGGCCCCTTCTGTCACTAGGCCCCTTCTGTCACTCCTATGAGGGGTACTAGGCCCCTTCTGTCACTAGGCCCCTTCTGTCACTAGGCCCCTTCTGTCACTAGGCCCCTTCTGTCACTAGGCCCCTTCTGTCACTCCTATGAGGGGTACTAGGCCCCTTCTGTCACTCCTATGAGGGGTACTAGGCCCCTTCTGTCACTAGGCCCCTTCTGTCACTCCTATGAGGGGTACTAGGCCCCTTCTGTCACTAGGCCCCTTCTGTCACTCCTATGAGGGGTACTAGGCCCCTTCTGTCACTAGGCCCCTTCTGTCACTCCTATGAGGGGTACTAGGCCCCTTCTGTCACTAGGCCCCTTCTGTCACTAGGCCCCTTCTGTCACTCCTATGAGGGGTACTAGGCCCCTTCTGTCACTAGGCCCCTTCTGTCACTAGGCCCCTTCTGTCACTCCTATGAGGGGTACTAGGCCCCTTCTGTCACTAGGCCCCTTCTGTCACTCCTATGAGGGGTACTAGGCCCCTTCTGTCACTAGGCCCCTTCTGTCACTCCTATGAGGGGTACTAGGCCCCTTCTGTCACTAGGCCCCTTCTGTCACTCCTATGAGGGGTACTAGGCCCCTTCTGTCACTCCTATGAGGGGTACTAGGCCCCTTCTGTCACTCCTATGAGGGGTACTAGGCCCCTTCTGTCACTAGGCCCCTTCTGTCACTCCTATGAGGGGTACTAGGCCCCTTCTGTCACTAGGCCCCTTCTGTCACTCCTATGAGGGGTACTAGGCCCCTTCTGTCACTAGACCCCTTCTGTCACTCCTATGAGGGGTACTAGGCCCCTTCTGTCACTCCTATGAGGGGTACTAGGCCCCTTCTGTCACTAGGCCCCTTCTGTCACTCCTATGAGGGGTACTAGGCCCCTTCTGTCACTAGGCCCCTTCTGTCACTCCTATGAGGGGTACTAGGCCCCTTCTGTCACTAGGTCCCTTCTGTCCTTCTGTCACTCCTATGAGGGGTACTAGGCCCCTTCTGTCACTAGGCCCCTTCTGTCACTCCTATGAGGGGTACTAGGCCCCTTCTGTCACTAGGCCCCTTCTGTCACTCCTATGAGGGGTACTAGGCCCCTTCTGTCACTCCTATGAGGGGTACTAGGCCCCTTCTGTCACTAGGCCCCTTCTGTCACTCCTATGAGGGGTACTAGGCCCCTTCTGTCACTAGGCCCCTTCTGTCACTCCTATGAGGGGTACTAGGCCCCTTCTGTCACTAGGCCCCTTCTGTCCTTCTGTCACTCCTATGAGGGGTACTAGGCCCCTTCTGTCACTAGGCCCCTTCTGTCACTAGGCCCCTTCTGTCACTCCTATGAGGGGTACTAGGCCCCTTCTGTCACTAGGCCCCTTCTGTCACTCCTATGAGGGGTACTAGGCCCCTTCTGTCACTAGGCCCCTTCTGTCACTCCTATGAGGGGTACTAGGCCCCTTCTGTCACTAGGCCCCTTCTGTCACTAGGCCCCTTCTGTCACTCCTATGAGGGGTACTAGGCCCCTTCTGTCACTAGGCCCCTTCTGTCACTAGGCCCCTTCTGTCACTCCTATGAGGGGTACTAGGCCCCTTCTGTCCTTCTGTCACTCCTATGAGGGGTACTAGGCCCCTTCTGTCACTAGGCCCCTTCTGTCACTAGGCCCCTTCTGTCACTCCTATGAGGGGTACTAGGCCCCTTCTGTCACTAGGCCCCTTCTGTCACTAGGCCCCTTCTGTCACTCCATTGAGGGGTACTAGGCCCCTTCTGTCACTAGGCCCCTTCTGTCCTTCTGTCACTCCATTGAGGGGTACTAGGCCCCTTATTAAACCAGAACAAACTCTCCACTCTATCCAAGGAAGTAACTGTTTCCACACGGCCATAGAAACACCTCAGTGACGATACAACATGACGTATTGTGCCAAGCCAGTCAAAGTCCCTCATTCAGCGTCTCAACTCATAACTCACAAGTTAAATTGGTCTTAAAAGAAGTTAGAGCAGGCAGCTTAATAGTTGTGGTGTGCCATAATTGCGGCACATTTATAAAATGTTCCACACGCAAATTACTCACTCAATGATTCAAAGGGTACTGTAAACAACCATGTTGACATAGAAACAAAATAGAGGACATGCAGAGAGGGCCTTGCATCTGCTGCAACTGAGAAAACACTCCAAAATCATGCTCATTACTACCAATTTACAGTGTACTATAACCCAAGCAAACATTAAACTCAAACTTCCATAACTAGAAACAAAATGTGATGTAAAACATAGGTATTCCCAACCTCTACACTACCACTACACAATAAAGAACAATTCAACTGAATTGAACAAAACTTTGTTAAAAACCACATCAGAAACATATGACACCTAGCAATTATGTCATTAGCCCTATCAACACCTGAGCCCTCACAGTCAACCCTTAGACCTGACTACTGTACTGTACTCACCAGCTGCTGTAATACCGCTCAGCCTATATCCTTCCCTTCATTTGGTCCTTTCTTTCACTCTCTGCTTCCCTCTTCTCTCGTTCCAACTCTGGTGACAGTTAGCTAACAAAAAGGTCCTGGCCAGGCTGTTCCACTCACTGCGTCCCCGTCTCCCTCGTTCTCTCTCCCTCGTTCTCTCGTTCCAACTCTGGTGACAGTTAGCTAACAAAAAGGGCTTTAGTCCTGGCCAGGGTGTTCCCCTCACTGCGTCCCCGTCTCCCTCGTTCTCTCTCCCTCTCTCTCTCGTTCTCTCTCTCTCTCTCGTTCTCTCTCTCTCTCTCGTTCTCTCTCTCTCTCTTTCTCTCTCTCTCTCTCTCTCTTTCTCTCTCTCTCTCTCTCTCTCTCTCTCTCTGTTGCCACCCAGCTATTCGAGACATGCCCGGGGCTGTGCTACAGCCAAATATGGGAGGAGGACCATAAACAAGGCCCACACCACAGCCTGCTGCTGTCACCGGCCACGGTGAACACACAGCAACACACACACACACAAACACAAACACAAACACACACACACACACACATAGTGCCAATAATCAAACTGCAAATGACTTTGCTATTCAAATCAAATGTTATTTGTCGCATACACATATTTAGCAGATGTTATTGCGGGTGTAGTGAAATCCTTGTGTTCCTAGCTCCAACAGCGCAGTAATATCTAACAATACACACAAGTCTAAAAAGTAAGAAATTAAGAAATATAGAAATATTAGGACAAGCAATGTCGGACTCCGGAGGATAAATATATATACCATGCATTCGGAAAATATTCAGGCTCTAGACTTTTTCCACATTTTGTTACGTTAGAGCCTTATTCTAAAATGCATTAAATAGTTCCTTTCCCTCATCAATCTACACAAAATACCACATAATGACAA
Source organism: Oncorhynchus gorbuscha (assembly GCF_021184085.1). Classification (NCBI taxonomy): domain Eukaryota; kingdom Metazoa; phylum Chordata; class Actinopteri; order Salmoniformes; family Salmonidae; genus Oncorhynchus; species Oncorhynchus gorbuscha. The sequence continues at coordinate 66,479,292 of NC_060195.1, forward strand.
AGAAAAACAGGTTTTAAGAAATATTTGCAAATGTGCCACAGCACAAAATGCTAGCTAATGTTCGAGAGCTATTTCCCTTGTTGGACCCCAGGTCAACAGCTGAGTACAGGGAAATTAGTGAAGGCCTATTAGTGAAGGAATATTGGTGAAGGACTATTGGTGAAGGGCTATTAGTGAAGGGCTATTAGTGAAGCACTATTAGTGAAGGATTATTAGTGAAGGACTATTAGTGAAGGACTATTAGTGAAAGCTTTTAGTGAAGGACTATTAGTGAAGGACTATTAGTGAAGGACTATTAGTGAAGGCCTATTCGTGAAGGACTATTGGTGAAGGACTTGGTGAAGGACTATTGGTGAAGGGCTATTAGTGAAGGCCTATTCGTGAAGGACTATTGGTGAAGGACTTGGTGAAGGACTATTGGTGAAGGGCTATTAGTGAAGGGCTATTAGTGAAGGACTATTAGTGAAGGACTATTAGTGAAGGATTATTAGTGAAGGACTATTAGTGAAGGACTATTAGTGAAAGCTTTTAGTGAAGGACTATTAGTGAAAGCTTTTAGTGAAGGACTATTAGTGAAGGACTATTAGTGAAGGACTATTAGTGAAGGACTATTAGTGAAGTCCTATTAGTGAAGGACTATTAGTGAAGTCCTATTAGTGAAGGACTATTAGTGAAGTCCTATTAGTGAAGGACTATTAGTTAAACACACACACACACATGCATGAACGCAGGCACACCCACTAATTTCTACACATTCACTAAAGTGGATGCACACATGTGCAAATAACTCACAACTAGTAACTATCCGACAATGCCCTTCACACATCTCAGCAGCACCCAGGCTAAAAGTGGACACAAACCCTCTGAACACCTTCATATTTGCAGATACATCATCAACACTTAGTGATGTATTATTCTACCAATAACCTTGTTATTCATACAGACCTTTTAAACAGGCTTATATTTCATATACTCCTTTCATCTGATTTCTACAAAGGTCATTGCAATATGTAAACAAAGATCTTACCAGGAGCTAGCCGTGACTGACACATACAGTTGAAGTCGGAAGTTCACATACACCTTAGCCAAATACATGTAAAAACTCTTTTTTTTTTTTTACAATTCCTGACATTTAATCCTAGTAAGAATTCCCTGTCTTAGGTCAGTTAGGATCACCACCTTATTTTAAGAATGTGAAATGTCAGAATAATAGTAGAGAGAATTATTTATTTCAGCTTTTATTTCCTTTATCACATTCCCAGTGGGTCAGAAGTTTACATACACTCAATTAGTATTTGGTAGCATTGCATTTAAATAGTTTACCTTGGGTCAAACGTTTTGGGTAGCCTTCCACAAGCTACCCATAATAAGTTGTGGGTGAACTTTGGCCCATTCCTCCTGACAGAGCTCGTGTAACGGAGTCAGGTTTGTAGGCCTCCTTGCTCGCACACACTTTTTCAGTGGTGTTTATACTTGCGTACTACTGTTTGTACAGATGAATACAGATGGTATCTTCAGGCGTTTGGAAATTGCTCCCAATGATGAACCAGACTTGTGGTGGTCTACAATTTATTTTCCAAGGTCTTGGCTGATTTCTTTTGATACAGTGAATTTTACGTGAAATAATCTGTCTGTAAACAATTGTTGGAAAAATTACTTGTGTCATGCACTGAGTAGATGTCCTAACCGACTTGCCAAAACTATAGTTTGTAATGAACAAGACATGTGTGGAGTGGTTGGAAAACTAGTTTTAATGACTCCAACCTAAGTGTATGTAAACTTCCGACTTCAACTGTATATACATCAACGCTCCAGGGTGGAACAGCCATTTAGGACTAGGACTAGCTACCACACGGACAAATAACACCGCCCTAATACTTTTAATGACATGTGACGAGTGACCAGAGTCCACTGGAGCACACAGCATCACGACAGTTATGGGAAAACCCTCCATTTGTCCATAACCTAATGAAAGCTAGGCTACACAGCGTAGCTTGTCCATCTGCATGTTAGCCATTAGTCTAGTGCCTAAAAACTGGTCCCTCATCGACATTCACCTGACCTGTCGACCGCAACACTGTGATCAAAAGAGGAGGAAGAGAGAGAGGGAGGGAAAGAGAGAGGGAGGGGAGAGGGCGGTGTTTTCAGAACAGACCCCTTGGTGAAGAAACGTTGAGGTGGGCCAACAAGCAGCTAGCGACCGGTCTTGAACCCTCACTCCAGAACCCAAGCTGAAGCCCTTGAGAGAGGGAGGGAAAGAGAGGAAGGGAAAGAGAGAGAGGAAGGGTATTTTCAGAGTAGACCCCTTGGCGGAGAAACATTGAGGTGGGTAGCAAAGCAGCTAGCAAACGAACGAACCCTAGCTCAAAACCCAAGCCCAGCCTTGGAACACAGACATCTTCCTTCAACCTATAAAACCACTTGAGCTTTCACAGAGGTTCACTTTCAGCCGAAGACAAATTGAATGGTGGGCACACAATGTTCTAGCACCATGTACTGAACCCACATTTTTCAGATCCAATCCAACTGCTAAGGAAGCAAAGCCTGCAATTAGCTAAACGAGGGGACTGGCAGAATGCTTTCTGCTGAGCCAACCAGAACCAAACATCTAGTCCATTCAATTAGGATCAAACTGCCAACACCAGCATTTCCCAATGACCTTCTTTACATAGCAATTACCACAAGAGCTCTCCAGAGAGTTGAATATGATATAATACAGTGGTTTCTATTCAAGACATGGGGCATGTTGGAGCGTATTACCGCTGCACCAAAATGGCTGCCGAGGGCCTAGCTTGACATGATGGCTACTTCATGGCCTGTGCTCTGGTGCAACTGCCTCCTCTCTCTCTCCACTTGGGGCATATGGATGGCATAAGATAGGGTGCCCACTGCCCTCACTGTATTCATTGTCTTGTCCCGTCCACAATACTAATCAATAGGGACCATGATGAATGATGTCAGCCCCGGTGAGGGCTATGGAATGGGGCGGTGGGACTGCAGAAGCAGAGGGGTAAGGTGGAGGAGGTGGAGGAGGAAGGGGAGTAGAGGTGAGAGGAGGTGAGCAGGAGTTTGGTGTGGGGTCCCGTCATCTCCTGACCCCCAGCCCTAGCCCCTTGCACACCCACACTGTGAGCTGGGTGGGGGGTGGTGGTGGGAGGGGGGAGTGCAGAGGTTCGGGTTACCAGCAGAGCGACTGACTACCACCTATTTCTGCAGCAGCTATTTAAAGGAGTGATTGACAGGTGTGTGTGGGGAGAGGGTGCTTTATGGCATGGGGTCCGCTCCTGCAGCTAAGACGGGCGGGAGAGGAAAGGGGGTAGATAGGGGGAAAGGATGGGAACAAGAGGAGGCAAGAGGGGTAGGGTAAGGTAGTGACTAGATTGGCCATGCTTAAACAGACAAAAGTGAATAGCAATATGTGAAATCTAAATGTCTGAACTGTTGAGGAAGACCAGTAGAAGTACCAGTAGAATGCCAGTGGAAGTACCAGTAGAATGCCAGTGGAAGTACCAGTAGAATGCCAGTAAAAGTACCAGTAGAATGCCAGTGGAAGTACCAGTAGAATGCCAGTGGAAGTACCAGTAGAATGCCAGTGGAAGTACCAGTGGAGTGCCAGTGGAAGTACCAGTAGAATGCCAGTGGAAGTACCAGTAGAATGTCAGTGGAAGTACCAGTAGAATGCCAGTGGAAGTACCAGTAGAATGTCAGTGGAAGTACCAGTAGAATGCCAGTGGAAGTACCAGTGGAGTGCCAGTGGAAGTACCAGTAGAATGCCAGTAGAAGTACCAGTAGAATGTCAGTGGAAGTACCAGTAGAATGCCAGTGGAAGTACCAGTAGAGTGCCAGTGGAAGTACCAGTAGAATGCCAGTGGAAGTACCAGTGGAGTGCCAGTGGAAGTACCAGTAGAATGCCAGTGGAAGTACCAGTAGAATGCCAGTGGAAGTACCAGTGGAATGCCAGTGGAAGTACCAGTGGAATGCCAGTGGAATTACCAGTAGAATGCCAGTGGAAGTACCAGTGGAATGCCAGTGGAAGTACCAGTAGAATGCCAGTGGAAGTACCAGTAGAATGCCAGTGGAAGTACCAGTAGAATGCCAGTGGAAGTACCAGTGGAATGCCAGTGGAAGTACCAGTAGAATGCCAGTGGAAGTACCAGTAGAATGCCAGTCGAAGTACCAGTAGAATGCCAGTGGAAGTACCAGTGGAAGTACCAGTGGAATGCCAGTGGGAGTACCAGTGGAAGTACCAGTGGAAGTGCCATGTACCTAAATGCTGTGGCCTCTCATTATCACCATCATTTACCAAACACCAGGGGCTCTATAGGAACACCTGCTGTCCAAGGAGAGGACTGTGTTCCCCACAACTAATCAAGGGTTGCATCACACAGTAACACCAGAAAGTCCCTAACTGTACAGTGTGATATGGCTCTAGATGGCTCTCATGGCTCTACCACCGCAAGGAGGCATTCATTACATTTCATGAAAATTTTCTCAAAATAGGGCTACTTAATGTTAGATCCCTTACTTCAAAGGCAATTATAGTCAATGAACTAATCACTGATCATAATCTTGATGTGATTGGCCTGACTGAAACATGGCTTAAGCCTGATGAATTTACTGTGTTAAATGAGGCCTCACCTCCTGGCTACACTAGTGACCATATCCCCCGTGCATCCCGCAAAGGCGGAGGTGTTGCTAACATTCACGATAGCAAATTTCAATTTACAAAAAAAAAAATGACGTTTTCGTCTTTTGAGCTTCTAGTCATGAAATCTATGCAGCCTACTCAATCACTTTTTATAGCTACTGTTTACAGGCCTCCTGGGCCATATACTGCGTTCCTCACTGAGTTCCCTGAATTCCTATCGGACCTTGTAGTCATAGCAGATAATATTCTAATCTCTGGTGACTTTAATATTCACATGGAAAAGTCCACAGACCCACTCCAAAAGGCTTATGGAGCCATCATCGACTCAGTGGGTTTTGTCCAACATGTCTCTGGACCCACTCACTGTCACAGTCATACGCTGGACCTAGTTTTGTCCCATGGAATAAATGTTGTGGATCTTAACGTTTTTACTCATAATTCTGGACTATCGGACCACTATTTTATTATGTTTGCAATTGCAACAAATAATCTGCTCAGACCCCAACCAAGGAACATCAAAAGTCGTGCTATAAATTCACAGACAACACAAAGATACCTTGATGTCCTTCCAGATTCCCTCTGTCTACCCAAGGATGCCAGAGGACAAAAATCAGTTAACCACCTAACTGAGGAACTCAATTTAACCTTGCGCAATACCCTAGATGCAGTTGCACCCCTAAAAACGAAAACTTTTCTCATAAGAAACTAGCTCCCTGGTACACAGAAAATACCCGAGCTCTGAAGCAAGCTTCCAGAAAATTGGAATGGAAATGGCGCCACACCAAACTGGAAGTCTTCCGACTAGCTTGGAAAGACAGTACCGTGCAGTACCGAAGAGCCCTTACTGCTGCTCGATCATCCTATTTTTCTAACTTAATTGAGGAAAATAAGAACAATCCGAAATTCCTTTTTGATACTGTCGCAAAGCTAACTAAAAAGCAGCATTCCCCAAGAGAGGATGACTTTCACTTTAGCAGTGATAAATTCATGAACTTCTTTGAGGAAAAGATTATGATTATTAGAAAGCAAATTACGGACTCCTCTTTAAATCTGCGTATTCCTTCAAAGCTCAGTTGTCCTAAGTCTGCACAACTCTCCCAGGACCTAGGATCAAGAGAGACGCTGAAGTGTTTTAGTACTATATCTCTTGACACAATGATGAAAATAATCAAGGCCTCTAAACCTTCAAGCTGCATACTGGACCCTATTCCAACTAAACTACTGAAAGAGCTGCTTCCTGTGCTTGGCCCTCCTATGTTGAACATAATAAACGGCTCTCTATCCACCGGATGTGTACCAAACTCAGTAAAAGTGGCAGTAATAAAGCCTCTCTTGAAAAAGCCAAACCTTGACCCAGAAAATATAAAAAACTATCGGCCTATATCGAATCAAAATTTTTAGAAAAGGCTGTTGCGCAGCAACTTACTGCCTTCCTGAAGACAAACAATGTATACGAAATGCTTCAGTCTGGTTTTAGACCCCATCATAGCACTGAGACGGCACTTGTGAAGGTGGTAAATTACATTTTAATGGCATCGGACCGAGGCTCTGCATCTGTCCTCGTGCTCCTAGACCTTAGTGCTGCTTTTGATACCATCGATCACCACAGTCTTTTGGAGAGATTGGAAACCCAAATTGGTCTACACAGACAAGTTCTGGCCTGGTTTAGATCTTATCTGTCGGAAAGATATGTTTGTCTCTGTGAATGGTTTGTCCTCTGACAAATCAACCGTAAATTTCTGTGTTCCTCAAGGTTCCGTTTTAGGACCACTATTGTTTTCACTATATATTTTACCTCTTGGGGATGTTATTCAAAAACATAATGTTAACTTTCACTGCTATGCGGATGACACACAGCTGTACATTTCAATGAAACATGGTGAAGCCCCAAAATTGCCCTTGCTAGAAGCATGTGTTTCAGACATAAGGAAGTGGATGGCTGCAAACTTTCAACTTTTAAACTCGGACAAAACAGAGATGCTTGTTCTAGGTCCCAAGAAACAAAGAGATCTTCTGTTGAATCTGACAATTAATCTTAATGGTTGTACAGTCGTCTCAAATAAAACTGTGAAGGACCTCGGCGTTACTCTGGACCCTGATCTCTCTTTTGAAGAACATATCAAGACCATTTAAAGGACAGCTTTTTTCCATCTACGTAACATTGCAAAAATCAGAAACTTTCAGTCCAAAAATGATGCAGAAAAATGTATCCATGCTTTTGTCACTTCTAGGTTAGACTACTGCAATGCTCTACTTTCCGGCTACCCGGATAAAGCACTAAATATACATCAGTTGGTGCAAAATGCTGCTAAAATCCTGACTAGAACCAAACAATTTGATCATATTACTCCAGTGCTAGCCTCTCTACACTGGCTTCCTGTCAAAGCGAGGGCTGATTTCAAGGTTTTACTGCTAACCTACAAAGCATTACATGGGCTTGCTCCTGCTATCTCTCTGATTTGGTCCTGCCGTACATACCTACATGTACGCTACGGTCACAAGACGCAGGCCTCCTAATTGTCCCTAAAATTTCTAAGCAAACAGCTGGAGGCAGGGCTTTCTCCTATAGAGCTCCATTTTTATGGAACAGTCTGCCTACCCATGTCAGAGACGCAAACTCTGTCTCAACCTTTAAGTCTTTACTGAAGACTCATCTCTTCAGTGGGTCATATGATTGAGTGTAGTCTGGCCCAGGAGTGTGAAGGTGAACGTAAAGGCTCTGGAGCAACGAACCGCCCTTGCTGTCGTGGCCTGGCCGGTTCCCCTTTTTCCACTGGGATTCTCTGTCACTGGCTTACTGGGGCTCTCTCATGCCGTCCCTGGAAGGGGTGCGTCACCTGAGTGGGTTGATTCACTGATGTGGTCATCCTGTCTGGGTTGGCGCCCCCCCTTGGGTTGTGCCATGGCGGAGATCTTTGTGGGCTATACTCAGCCTTGTCTCAGGATGGTAAGTTGGTGGTTGAAGATATTCCTCTAGTGGTGTGGGGGCTGTGCTTTGGCAAAGTGGGTGGGGTTATATCCTTCCTGTTTGGCCCTGTCCGGGGGTGTCCTCGGATGGGGCCACAGTGTCTCCTGACACCTCCTGTCTCAGCCTCCAGTATTTATGCTGCAGTAGTTTATGTGTCGGGGGGCTAGGGTCAGTTTGTACTTCACCTGTCCTATACGGTGTCCTGTGTGAATCTAAGTGTGTGTTCTCTAATTCTCTCATTCTCTCTTTCTTTCTCTCTCTCGGAGGACCTGAGCCCTAGGACCATGCCCCAGGACTACCTGACATGATGATTCCTTGCTGTCCCCAGTCCACCTGGCCGTGCTGCTGCTCCAGTTTCAACTGTTCTGCCTTATTATTATTCGACCATGCTGGTCATTTATGAACATTTGAACATCTTGGCCATGTTCTGTTATAATCTCCACCCGGCACAGCCAGAAGAGGACTGGCCACCCCACATATGCTCTCTCTAATTCTCTCTTTCTTTCTTTCTCTCTCTCGGAGGACCTGAGCCCTAGGACCATGCCCCAGGACTACCTGACATGATGACTCCTTGCTGTCCGCAGTCCACCTGGCCGTGCTGCTGCTCCAATTTCAACTGTTCTGCCTTATTATTATTCGACCATGCTGGTCATTTATGAACATTTTAACATCTTGGCCATGTTCTGTTATAATCTCCACCCGGCACAGCCAGAAGAGGACTGGCCACCCCACATAGCCTGGTTCCTCTCTAGGTTTCTTCCTAGGTTTTGGCCTTTCTAGGGAGTTTTTCCTAGCCACCGTGCTTCTACACCTGCATTGCTTGCTGTTTGGGGTTTTAGGCTGGGTTTCTGTACAGCACTTTGAGATATCAGCTGATGTACGAAGGGCTATATAAATAGATTTGATTTTATTTGATATTGGCCAATTATCACTCCGTTCTGCTGTTGAGGTATACTGCTAGCCAACTGGAGGTCAGCCAACACCCTTTGGTTTCTTCTAGACTGTGAAGGGGGGGTCTACTGATTTACATGTCAACATCTGCCTGATGAGTCCGTTACTTGTGGATGTATGAGTGTGTGTGCGTAAGTGTGTGTGTGTGTGGATGTATGAGTGTGTGTGCGTAAGTGTGTGTGTGTGTGGATGTATGAGTGTGTGTGCGTAAGTGTGTGTGTGTGTGAGTGAGTGAGCAGGCCCAAGGCCCTCATGTGTGTGTGTGTGTGTGTGTGGATGTATGAGTGTGTGTGCGTAAGTGTGTGTGTGTGTGTGTGTGTGTGTGTGTGTGTGTGTGTGTGTGTGTGTGTGTGTGTGTGTGTGTGTGTGTGTGTGTGTGTGTGTGTGTGTGTGTGTGTGTTAGTGAGCAGGCCCAAGGCCCTCGTGTGTGTGTGTGTGTGTGTGTGTGTGTGGTGTGGTGTGTGTGAGAGAGAGAGAGAGAGAGAGAGAGAGAGAGAGAGAGAGAGAGAGAGAGAGAGAGAGAGAGAGAGAGAGAGAGAGAGAGAGAGAGAGAGAGAGAGAGAGAGAGAGAGAGAGAGAGAGAGAGAGAGCAGGCCCAAGGCCCTCATGTGTGTGTGTGTAAATTATTTAAATAACAATACTTTAAACTACTACTTTAATATTTTGGGGGGGTATCTGTACTTTACCATTTAACTTTAACTTTTAATTCACTATGTTCATGATGAAAATAATATACTTTTACAATTTTCTCTGACACCCAAAAGTACTCATTATATTTTAAATGCTTAGCAGGACAGGAAAATGGTCCCAATCACAGATTTCTCAAGAGAACATCCCTGGTCATCCCTAATGCCTCTGATCTGGCGGACTCTGTAAATACAAATGATTAGTTTGCAAAGGATGTCTGAGTGTTGGAGACCCTGGCTATACGTCAACAACAAAAAAACAAGAAAATGGTTCTGTCTGGTTTGTTAAATATAAGGAATTTGAAATGATTTTGATACTTAAGTATATTTAAAACCAAATACTTTAGACTTGTACTGAAATAGTATTTTACTAGGTGGCTTTCACTTTTCCATTAAGCACGGGAGGTTGGTGTCACCTTAATTGGGGAGGTGGGCTCGTGATAATGGCTGGAGCGGCATTAGTGGAATGGTATCAAATACATCAAACATTCGGTTTGTAGGTGTTTGATGCCATTCCATTTGCTCTGTTACGGCTAATATTATGAGCCATCCTCCCCTCAGCAACCTCCAGTGCTATTAAGGTTTCTTTTTTTATGACAACTGGGTACTTTTTCCACCACTGTGTGTGTGTGTGTGTGTGTGTGTGTGTGTGTGTGTGTGTGTGTGTGTGTGTGTGTGTGTGTGTGTGTGTGTGTGTGTGTGTGTGTGTGTGTGTGTGTGTGTGTGTGTGTGTGTGTGTGTGTGTGATCTTGGTGCTCACCATCTCCTGTATCCTCGCAGCCCCTGTTGAAGTTCTCGTAGGAGTCCCAGCGGATGAGGGGGTCTTGGGTATTGTAGTCCACCGACACTTGTGGGCCATTCTCAAGGTGGCCCATTCCTGAGAGACACAAAGCCAGCTGGGTAATGCAGTCTTTAACCCATTAATATCCATAACAGAAATACAATATAACATGTACTCTCTGCGTAGCCACATGCAGTTAACTATGCAACACAACAATCAATTAACACCAATCCATGCTGTGCTGCATTACCTTATGGTACTAACTATAGTTTGTGTATACATTATTACATGTAGCATGCATTGAAGCATTCAACTTTAAATACACTGATTACCTGTACCTTTGATTTTCTCAGGTCCGAAGGAGAAGACAAATTCCACTTTCCCATATTCTGGAAATCTCTCATCTGTGTAGTGACACACATTAAACGACAATCAATTTCACATTTTTACAGAGGCCAGGTAATACAGTAGAGGCGCGAACATGTGTACGCACTTCAACAAACACAGGTACACACGTACACACACACATTAAACAACAATCAATTTAAACATTTTGGGAGAGGCCACATAGGTACATACACACACAAACATGTGTACGCACTCCTACAAAGACACACACACACACACCCAGTCACCCACGCACACATACAGTCACCCACACACACAGTCACCCACACATACACACACACACACACACACACACACACACACACACACACACACACACACACACACACACACACACACACACACACACACACACACACACACACACACACACACACACACACACACACACACACACACACACACACACACACACACACAGTCACCCACCCATACACACACACACACACACAGTCACCCACACATACACACACATACCTTTAAAAGTCTGATCCAGTTCATTCTTCCCGAAGACCACTCCCAGGTCGTGGATGGCACAGGTGTGGAACTGCACTCTGAATATCACATCCCTAATGGGGCTCCGGAAACGCTTGTGGTAACACTTCAACTGGAGGAGGAGGAGGAGGAAGAGGAGGAGAAGGAAGAGGAGGAGGAGGAGGAAGGGGAGGAGGGGGAGGAGGAGGAGGAGGAGGAGGAGGAGGAGGAGGAGGAGGAGGAGGAGGAGGAGGAGGAGGAGGAGGAGGAGGAGGAGGAGGAGGAGGAGGAGGAGGAGGAGGAGGCGAGAGTAAGCATATAACCGGACATCAAGACAAGGACTTTTGTTACAGTCAAACCAGACGAGGGAAACAGTCCAGATTGCCAAACTCATGGTCTATATCTTCAGGCCTAAACCCTGCTGGTCCTAGAGATCAGACCATGGATCCCCACCAGAACAGAACATGGTCAGTACAATGGAGGCATGTTCTGATGGGGAGGCACGTCTAGAGAGAAAGAGAGAGACAAAGACGGACAAAGAGAGAGAGAGAGACAATTTCCTGCAACAAATGTTTCACTGTAATAGTGAAGGTGTAAACTTGGCAGTAGAAAACCTAAACATGTTTGACCTCTCAGCTTCCCGATCAAATAAAAAATGGTCAAGCAGACAACCAAAGATAATTAACAACAATGACAAATGATTTGATGATGAATGCAAAAATCTAAGAAAGAAATTGAGAAACCTGTCCAACCAAAAACATAGAGAACCAGAAAACCTGAGTCTACGCCTTCACTATGGTGAATCACTAAAACAATACAGAAATACACTACGGAAAAAGAAGGAACAGCATGTCAGAAATCAGCTCAATGTAATTGAAGAATCCATAGAATCAAATCACTTCTGGGAAAATTGGAAAACACTAAACAAACAACAACACAAAGGGTTATCTATCCAAAACGGAGATATATGGATAAACCACTTCGCCAATCTTTTTGGCTCTATAACAAAGAACAAACAGCAAAAGCACATACACTACCATTCAAAAGTTTGGGGTCACTTAGAAATGTCCTTGTTTTTGAAAGAAAAGCTAATATTTTTTTGTCCATTAAAATAACATCACATTTATCAGAAATACAGTGTAGACATTGTTAATGTTGTAAATGACTATTGTAGCTGGAAACGGCAGATTTGTTATGGAATATCTATGTGTACAGGTGTACAGAGGCCCATTATCAGCAACCATCACTCCTGTGTTCCAATGGCACATTGTGTTAGCTAATCCAAGTTTATAATTTTAAAAGTCTAATTGATCATTAGAAAACCCTTTTTGCAATTATGTTAGCACAGCAGAAAACTGTTGTTCTGATTAAAGAAGCAATAAATCTGGCCTTCTTTAGACTAGTTGAGTATCTGGAGCATCAGCAATTACAGGCTCAAAATGGCCAGACACAAATAACATTCTTCTGAATCTCGTCAGTCTATTCTTGTTGTGAGAAATGAAGGCTATTCCTTGTGAGAAATTTCCAAGAAACTGAAGATCTCATATAAAGCTGTGTACTATTTCCTTCACAGAACAGCACAAACGGGCTCTAACCAGAATAGAGGGAGTGGGAGGCCCCGGTGCACAACTGAGGAAGCGGACGAGTACATTAGAGTGTCTAGTTTGAGAAACAGACGCCTCACAAGTCCTCAACTGGCAGCTTCATTAAATAGTACCCGTAAAACAACAGTTTAATGTCAACAGTGAAGAGGCGACTCCGGGATGCTGGCCTTCTAGGTAAAACACCAGATAATGCATGCACAGCAGAAACTTTGTATTGATTTGGCTCTCAAGAGAAGACAGGCTATGTGCACACTGCCAACAAAATGGGGTGGAAAATGAGCTGCACTTCCTAACCTCCATATTAGAGACACATATTTCCCTCAGATTACACAGATCCACAAAAAAATCCAAAACTAATCTAATCTTGATAAACTCACAAATCTATTGGGTAAAATTCCACAGTGTGCCATCACAGCAGGAAAATGTGTGACCTGTTGCCACAAGAAACGGGCAACCAGTGAAGAACAAACACCATTGTAAATACAACCCATATTTATGTTTACAACACTGTATATAGATATACTATGACATTTGAAATGTCTTTATTCTTTTGGATATTTTGTGAGAGTAATGTTTCCACTTCTGGAAATGTAAACATATCTTTCCCATGCCAATAAAGCCCTTAAATCGAATTGAGGAATTGAGAGAGAGAGAGAGAGAGAGAGAGAGAGAGAGAGAGAGAGAGAGAGAGAGAGAGAGAGAGAGAGAGAGAGAGAGAGAGAGAGAGAGAGAGAGAGAGAGAGAGAGAGAGAGAGAGAGAGAGAGAGAGAGAGAGAGAGAGAGAGAGAGAGAGAGAGAGAAATATGATGGATATGGTGGAATATGAAAAAAAGTCAACCTTCAACAGTTACAGTATATGAACCTACTGTAAGGCCACTAATGGCTCTAAGGCCAACACAACACAACATACAGTACAACCACAACACCTGTACATTTGATGACAAAATATGTGCTTCTTACCAAAATGTCTCCCTTTAGGAGCAGGCCAGGTTCAATGGTGATGCAGATACTGGTGTGACTGTCCCCTTGTACGTTACTGTGGAAATAATTCAGATGAAAACCATTACAAACACTTTAAACCGTTTTGCTCTTCTTCTTAAGAGCCTGTCCCGAATCAGTTATCAAAAGTCAGATTGTAAATGGATGTGTGTGTGTGTGTGTGTGTGTGTGTGTGTGTGTGTGTGTGTGTGTGTGTGTGTGTGTGTGTGTGTGTGTGTGTGTGTGTGTGTGTGTGTGTGTGTGTGTGTGTGTGTGTGTGTGTGTGTGTGTGTGTGTGTGTGTGTGTGTGTGGTGGGGGGGGGTTCATTTCCATGTGGTGTTGTTTTGGTCGTGAGGACCCTGGATGGAGAAGGTGGGTCAGTGAGGTGGGGGTTACGGTATCCCTCCCTGTACACATTGAACCCTAGAGCTGTGTCACTGACAATCTATCTGCCTGCCTGCCCCACCAGCACACACTGACACACACTCTTGAAAGTACTGTGGACTGAGTGGGAGAGAAGGAAAGAGGGATAGAGTGACAGAATCTGAGAGGAGAGAAAACAAGCCCCCTGAAAGACAAATCAACCCACAATGCAACAGATAAAAAGTAAAGAAACATACTATATCCCTGATGTGTAGACTGGCTGCATCGCCTGGTAAATCTTCAGGAAAGGACGACAACCTGCGAGGGAAAGAAAGAAGAAAAGAAGAAAAAGTATTCCAAAATGAAACAATTATTTATACTCATTGAATGAAAGGCATTGAAGAAAAAAATAAGGTACAAAAAAATGAATCATTAATAATCTCTAATAATGAAATAAAGGCTCTCCTGTTGCAGACTCACCTCCTTTGGACTCGAAGTTGGGGATGCCGTGCATGATGACGTGGTGCAGGAACAGAGGCTTGTTGTTAATCTTGATGTGGCCAGAGAGCAGACCACTGAAGTAACGCACATACCTACACACATCCACACAACACAGTCACAGCGTGAAACAGAGGGACAACCCTTCAATGTCATGCACCATGAGTCTGGCAAGCAAGACTAGCAAGCACGCCCCATCTATTATCAAAGAGGCTTCGCACACTATGGAGATGTCAGAGTGAATTGGAGTGTATGAGCACCAGGCCGCTCTGTCTGCCAGGCAGGGGAATGTTGTGTTGTGTTGGTGAGCTCTGCCTGCCAGGCAGGGGAATGTTGTGTTGGTGAGCTCTGCCTGCCAGGCAGGGGAATGTAGTGTTGTGTTGGTGAGCTCTGCCTAACAGGCAGGGGAATGTTGTGTTGTGTTGGTGAGCTCTGCCTGCCAGGCAGGGGAATGTAGTGTTGTGTTGGTGAGCTCTGCCTAACAGGCAGGGGAATGTTGTGTTGTGTTGGTGAGCTCTGCCTGCCAGGCAGAGGTATGTAGTGTTGTGTTGGTGAGCTCTGTCTGTCAGGCAGGGGAATGTTGTGTTGTGTTGGTGAGCTCTGCCTGCCAGGCAGGGGAATGTAGTGTTGTGTTGGTGAGCTCTGCCTAACAGGCAGGGGAATGTTGTGTTGTGTTGGTGAGCTCTGCCTGCCAGGCAGAGGTATGTAGTGTTGTGTTGGTGAGCTCTGTCTGTCAGGCAGGGGAATGTTGTGTTGTGTTGGTGAGCTCTGCCTGTCAGGCAGGGGTATGTAGTGTTGTGTTGGTGAGCTCTGTCTGTCGGGCAAGGGGTATGTAGTGTTGTGTTGGTGAGCTCTGTCTGCCAGGCAGGAGCATGTTGTGTTGTATTGGTGAGCTCTGCCTGCCAGGCAGGGGCATGTTGTGTTGTGTTGGTGAGCTCTGCCTGCCAGGCAGAGGAATGTAGTGTTGTGTTGGTGAGCTCTGCCTGCCAGGCAGGGGTATGTTGTGTTGTGTTGGTGAGCTCTGCCTGCCAGGCAGGGGCATGTTGTGTTGTGTTGGTGAGCTCTGCCTGCCAGGCAGGGGCATGTTGTTTTGTGTTGGTGAGCTCTGCCTGCCAGGCAGGGGTATGTTGTGTTGTGTTGGTGAGCTCTGTCTGCCAGGCAAGGGCATGTTGTGTTGTGTTGGTGAGCTCTGCCTGCCAGGCAGGGGAATGTTGTGTTGTGTTGGTGAGCTCTGCCTGCCAGGCAGGGGAATGTAGTGTTGTGTTGGTGAGCTCTGCCTGCCAGGCAGGGGCATGTTGTGTTGTGTTGGTGAGCCCTGCCTGCCAGGCAGCCTGTTAATGATACTAATGATGATCATGCAGAGTGTGACTTCTGTTCCAGAGGTCGGCCCATCTCCCCACCACTCCTTTGCTCCCCCCGCGCCCCGCTGGCAGCCACCAGATGGTTCGGTCTCCCAAATGAAATTAGGTCAGAGCAGGAAGCAATCACAGAGCAGCTGGGTTGTGTAAGGAGCTCCCTGTGTAACAGCGGGGTCACGCCGGAAAACACGGCCACACAGATTCTGACATATTACAGTTACTACTGTACAGAGAGATATATATATATAATGTTGGGCTGCCACAGAGATCAAGTCTGGACACCCATCCGCCATTTTGGCACAGAACATTCCACTCAAGGATCTAACCTAGATTCTAATCTAGAGTGGACTTTCCTCACAAGAATGTTGATGATGATTTGATAGTGGTGCGTTTCTACGGCAACGTAGCAGTGCTGAGATCCACCCCTCCTCCTAATGTTAATGTCACACATGCCAGACCATAATAAGTTCAGACTGCGGGGAACTGGCTGAGGGATAATTATATCTGAGTAAGGAAACAGCAGCTGGTCAGAGGCCTGGTGCTGCTACTGCTGCTGTTGCCTGCTGGATACACCTGGGGTTCCCTTATCTGCCACAAACTATGGATCCCGGATCAGTTTGTATTTACTCAGTAATGACCTATGGCTAGGACTGGATCTGACCCTAAATCAGTTCTAAGCGCCACTAAGAGTTCCCTTACAAAGCCACCTGTTCAGCATGCCAGATCACTGAGAAGGGGAGGAAGGAACGATGGATAGTAGTGTCAGAATGAACTCTGAAAACCATGTAACCTTTCAGCTCTCAGTGGAATCCTGGAGAATACAAAAAGTTGCTAAGCTTTCCAAAAAACATTATTCCTCAATTATGTCAATTAGGCTTCATTGGGAGGATTAAGGGAACAACAAGACAGAGGTATTTCCTGTTTGGGACGCACTGGGAGCGAGAGACTGAGGAGAGGAGGATAGCCTTTGAAACAGTGAGAGTTACACTAGGTCATCCATTGACTGGATACCACTCTGAGAAGTCACGCCCCTCCCTTTACCCTTGTTGACTTCTTCAATGAACAGAATGAAGGATACACATTTTAAGAATGGAATCCAGCCGGTTGCTCTCACCAAGGGATCAAACTCCTCCAGCCTATAGGAAGTTGTAGAGTGCAAAAACAAGAAGTGAGCTAGTAAGTGGTAACTGACCTTCTCTGCGACGGTTGACCCACAGGAAGTGCTTTGTCTTCGTAGAAGCGCCTCATGGCGAACCTGTCCAGTGCCTGGTCAGCACTGAAGACCACAGGAGAGACAAAGGTCATGATCGGCTCTTCTTCACTAAACACATACAATATACTATACAATAAGTTTGCCCTGAAATGACCCTGAAAAGTGTCTTCTCCCTTAAAAAACATCATTAATCGACCGTGTCCCTTAAGAAGTGTCCTTAATCTACAGCTTTTCATCTTT
This sequence comes from Oncorhynchus gorbuscha, assembly GCF_021184085.1. Lineage (NCBI taxonomy): Eukaryota > Metazoa > Chordata > Actinopteri > Salmoniformes > Salmonidae > Oncorhynchus > Oncorhynchus gorbuscha. The sequence goes on from NC_060195.1 coordinate 66,496,463, forward strand.
TTCCATCCCCACAATGCTACATTATCCCAGTGTTATTATCTGATCAATGTACAGATGTAGGATCTTAATTTGATCACCCTGTTTTTTTATTTTTTATTTACCTTTATTTCACTAGGCAAGTCAGTTAAGAACAAATTCTTATTTTCAATGATGGCCTAGGAACAGTGGGTTAAGTGCCTGTTCAGGGGCAGAACGACAGATTTGTACCTAGTCAGCTCGGGGATTTGAACTTGCAACCTTCCGGTTACTAGTCCAACGCCCCTGTTGCAGGAAAACTTTCCTGAAATGCAGGAAATGTTTAACTTATAGTGTATTTTAGATTAAAAAGTATTCTGAAGTTCAAAAATGTCCATGAATTATAATCCACATAACAATTCAATAGTTTTGACCTTTCTTATTCCTTAGTGAAAGTGTAAGATTGTAAGTCCCATCCCCCACCCTGAAACATCTGGAGTCTTTACAGGGTATGACATATGTACTGTAAATGTTCCTCTTTATTGACCAAAAATACACCAGAGCCTGAACAGAATGTTTCGGCATAACAACCACATCAGTGTTTAATATGAGGCCCGATCCCAATTCCCTTTGGCCTATCTATCTGTTACAGATCTACGTGCTTGTCCTGACATCACCCCAAGTTTTTGTCTATGACTTGACCGACAGTTTACTTCCTGAAATGACTGCCTTCAATTCCAATTGACCCCAACACTGATAGACATCTAAAATGACATGTATAGAATGGACAAATGTCTGTTTGTATTCATCTGGAAATATCTGTGAACTTTAAGGATGTACGGAACCCCAAGCAGGGTGGTGATACGGAATGAATACATTGTTCCATGTTGACTAATAACAAACAGGGTACATGAGGTCAGTTTGTCTGCAGTCAGAAGTCTCTGGTACCTGGCTGATATGTTGACTAATAACAAACAGGGTACATGAGGTCAGTTTGTCTGCAGTCAGAAGTCTCTGGTACCTGGCTGATATGTTGACTAATAACAAACAGGTTACATGAGGTCAGTTTGTCTGCAGTCAGAAGTCTCTGGTACCTGGCTGATATGTTGACTAATAACAAACAGGGTACATGAGGTCAGTTTGTCTGCAGTCAGAAGTCTCTGGTACCTGGCTGATATGTTGACTAATAACAAACAGGTTACATGAGGTCAGTTTGTCTGCAGTCAGAAGTCTCTGGTACCTGGCTGATATGTTGACTAATAACAAACAGGGTACATGAGGTCAGTTTGTCTGCAGTCAGAAGTCTCTGGTACCTGGCTGATATGTTGACTAATAACAAACAGGGTACATGAGGTCAGTTTGTCTGCAGTCAGAAGTCTCTGGTACCTGGCTGATATGTTGACTAATAACAAACAGGGTACATGAGGTCAGTTTGTCTGCAGTCAGAAGTCTCTGGTACCTGGCTGATATGTTGACTAATAACAAACAGGGTACATGAGGTCAGTTTGTCTGCAGTCAGAAGTCTCTGGTACCTGGCTGATATGTTGACTAATAACAAACAGGTTACATGAGGTCAGTTTGTCTGCAGTCAGAAGTCTCTGGTACCTGGCTGATATGTTGCTGTAATGCATGTAGGCAGCCACCACCACTCCTGTTCTCCCACGGTTCCCCTGCAGAAAGAGAGAGAGGGGGGGAGAGAGGGGAAGGGAGAGGAAGACAGATGGTGAGAGGGAGAGAGAGAATAGGGGGAGATAGGGGGAGAGAGGGAGAGAGAGGGAGGGAGAGGGGGAGGGAGAGGGGGAGAGGGAGGGAGAGAGGGAGAGAGGGGTAGGGAGAGGGGGGAGAGAGGGGTAGGGAGAGGGAGACAGAGGGTGAGAGGGAGAGAGAGAAGAGAGGGAGAGAGAGGGAGGGAGAGGGGGAGAGAGGGGGAGAGGGAGGGAGAGGGAGAGAGAGGGGGAGAGGGGGAGAGGGAGGGAGAGGGAGAGAGGCAGAGAGAGGGGTAGGGGGAGAGAGGGGAGAGAGGGAGATATATTTTTTGAGAAAGAATACAAGGCTATTTTTAGTTACACACTTGAAGGCCGAATAATGTTTGTACCTGCACTGTAGACATGTAAATGCTGGACGGTGAGTTAGATTTGAGTGACCAGGCTATTTTCAAACTGTCACAGATGGAATGTGATCAAACTGCCTGGTTCCATTTATCACAATGACATTGTTTGTGGTCAAATCCAACTGAAGCTATAAATGCAACACTACCGGAGAAACCTTTGACCCTCAACTCTGAAACAGCAAGTGGAACATTTCTGACTGGGGCGATAACAAATAGCATTTAATCAAGTTAGGCGTTTCTGAATGGAAGCAGTTCTTCCATCTTGACCAAAAGCTTCAATTTCAGGACGAGGGGGAAAATAAGTGTTGGTAACCATGGGGATGCTCTGTTTGCTACCACTTGTTGTACATATTGAATAAAATGTTCCCCCACAGACTTATCAAGTTACTACTCACTATTCAGCTACATTTACTCAAAGTCTTTAACACGGATTGATAGAGACTTGAGATGAAGTTTTTAAAGTCGTTTTTTGGGGAGTTACTGCTTTTTACATTGGATCATTCATGACAAGTTGTATGATGAATCATTGGGCCTGAGAGGTTGGGGGAGGAGGATGTGCTGCCAAAACACAGGCAGCAGCAGCAACAGCCTCTATTAGAATCAAATTGCTCTCATGTTCACTGGATTTCTTTGTGAAATACGGCTTCAGTCTAACAGTCTGCAGTTAAGGACCATTTAAGTGTTTAACCAGCAATACTAGAATGTGGAGGACTTGTCTTCCAACTACAAGACAGCTTGATTATCCCACTTTGACCACTTTGACCTTCACTTTGACCTTCTCCCTTACCTCACCTCGCTCATCAACTCATCCCTGACCGCTGGCTACGTCCCTTCCGTCTTCAAGAGAGCGAGAGTTGCACCCCTTCTGAAAAAACCTACACTCGATCCCTCCGATGTCAACAATTACAGACCAGTATCCCTTCTTTCTTTTCTCTCCAAAACTCTTGAACGTGCCGTCCTTGGCCAGCTCTCCCGCTATCTCTCTCTGAATGACCTTCTTGATCCAAATCAGTCAGGTTTCAAGACTAGTCATTCAACTGAGACTGCTCTCCTCTGTATCACGGAGGCGCTCCGCACTGCTAAAGCTAACTCTCTCTCCTCTGCTCTCATCCTTCTAGATCTATCGGCTGCCTTCGATACTGTGAACCATCAGATCCTCCTCTCCACCCTCTCCGAGTTGGGCATCTCCGGCGCGGCCCACGCTTGGATTGCGTCCTACCTGACAGGTCGCTCCTACCAGGTGGCGTGGCGAGAATCTGTCTCCTCACCACGCGCTCTCACCACTGGTGTCCCCCAGGGCTCTGTTCTTGGCCCTCTCCTATTCTCGCTATACACCAAGTCACTTGGCTCTGTCATAACCTCACATGGTCTCTCTTATCATTGCTATGCAGACGACACACAATTAATCTTCTCCTTTCCCCCTTCTGATGACCAGGTGGCGAATCGCATCTCTGCATGTCTGGCAGACATATCAGTGTGGATGACGGATCACCACCTCAAGCTGAACCTCGGCAAGACGGAGCTGCTCTTCCTCCCGGGGAAGGACTGCCCGTTCCATGATCTCGCCATCACGGTTGACAACTCCATTGTGTCCTCCTCCCAGAGCGCCAAGAACCTTGGCGTGATCCTGGACAACACCCTGTCGTTCTCAACCAACATCAAGGCGGTGGCCCGTTCCTGTAGGTTCATGCTCTACAACATCCGCAGAGTACGACCCTGCCTCACACAGGAAGCGGCGCAGGTCCTAATCCAGGCACTTGTCATCTCCCGTCTGGATTACTGCAACTCGCTGTTGGCTGGGCTCCCTGCCTGTGCCATTAAACCCCTTCAACTCATCCAGAACGCCGCAGCCCGTCTGGTGTTCAACCTTCCCAAGTTCTCTCACGTCACCCCGCTCCTCCGTTCTCTCCACTGGCTTCCAGTTGAAGCTCGCATCCGCTACAAGACCATGGTGCTTGCCTACGGAGCTGTGAGGGGAACGGCACCTCAGTACCTCCAGGCTCTGATCAGGCCCTACACCCAAACAAGGGCACTGCGTTCATCCACCTCTGGCCTGCTCGCCTCCCTACCACTGAGGAAGTACAGCTCCCGCTCAGCCCAGTCAAAACTGTTCGCTGCCCTGCCCCCCAATGGTGGAACAAACTCCCTCACGACGCCAGGACAGCGGAGTCAATCACCACCTTCCGGAGACACCTGAAACCCCACCTCTTTAAGGAATACCTAGGATAGGATAAGTAATCCCTCTCACCCCCCCTAAGTTTTAGATGCACTATTGTTAAGTGACTGTCCCACTGGATGTCATAAGGTGAATGCACCAATTTGTAAGTCGCTCTGGATAAGAGCGTCTGCTAAATGACTTAAATGTAAAATGTAAATGTAAGGTACAGGGAGACAGTTTAGCGTTTTACCTCCTTACCAATGAGGATGGAGGACATACAGAGTAAAGTATTCATAGGGGACTTTCTCCCTGGGGCCTGGCTGTCTCCTTTCACACTCTTCAAACAGAGAGCACCCTCTACTGTCCTTAACACAGTGGACCGCGGCATACTGTAACACTCCCTGGAAGAAACCCTTCCTTCCTCCCTTCCCTGGAGTGATCAGTGATCTGTAAGACCACGGGACCCTGTTCCAATACCCTGACTATGTATCCTTCCTTCCTCCCTTCCCTGGAGTGATCAGAGATTTGTAAGACCACGGGACCCTGTTCCAATACCCTGACTATGTATCCTTCCTTCCTCCCTTCCCTGGAGTGATCAGTGATCTGTAAGACCATGGGACCCTGTTCCAATACCCTGACTATGTATCCTTCCTTCTTCCCTTCCCTGGAGTGATCAGTGATCTGTAAGACCACGGGACCCTGTTCCAATACCCTGACTATGTATCCTTCCTTCCTCCCTTCCCTGGAGTGATCAGAGATCTGTAAGACCACGGGACCCTGTTCCAATACCCTGACTATGTATCCTTCCTTCCTCCCTTCCCTGGAGTGATCAGTGATCTGTAAGACCATGGGACCCTGTTCCAATACCCTGACTATGTATCCTTCCTTCTTCCCTTCCCTGGAGTGATCAGTGATCTGTAAGACCATGGGACCCTGTTCCAATACCCTGACTATGTATCCTTCCTTCTTCCCTTCCCTGGAGTGATCAGTGATCTGTAAGACCACGGGACCCTGTTCCAAAACCCTGACTATGTATCCTTCCTTCCTCCCTTCCCTGGAGTGATCAGTGATCTGTAAGACCACGGGACCCGGTTCCAATACCCTGACTATGTATCCTTCCTTCTTCCCTTCCCTGGAGTGATCAGTGATCTGTAAGACCACGGGACCCGGTTCCAATACCCTGACTATGTATCCTTCCTTCTTCCCTTCCCTGGAGTGATCAGTGATCTGTAAGACCACGGGACCCTGTTCCAATACCCTGACTATGTATCCTTCCTTCCTCCCTTCCCTGGAGTGATCAGAGATCTGTAAGACCACGGGACCCGGTTCCAATACCCTGACTATGTATCCTTCCTTCTTCCCTTCCCTGGAGTGATCAGAGATCTGTAAGACCACGGGACCCGGTTCCAATACCCTGACTATGTATCCTTCCTTCTTCCCTTCCCTGGAGTGATCAGAGATCTGTAAGACCACGGGACCCGGTTCCAATACCCTGACTATGTATCCTTCCTTCCTCCCTTCCCTGGAGTGATGTGTCCGACCACCTACCTTGTTGTGAAGCACCACTACATTGTGTTGGTCAGCGTTGAGCCAGGTGTCCATGGCCTTGCACATGCTGCAGATCTTATCCAGGGCAGGAGCATAATGGTCTGGCCAGCCAAACTCCAGCACCTACAGGGGACCACACAGACCACTATCACATATCAAAACTTCCACCACTACCATTGCATTTAGGAGAGTTGTGTGTGTGTGTGTGCGTGCGTGCATTCATGCGTGTGTATTTGTGTGTGTGTGTGTGTGTGTGTGTGTGTGTGTGTGTGTGTGTGTGTGTGTGTGTGTGTGTGTGTGTGTGTGTGTGTGTGTGTGTGTGTGTGTGTGTGTGTGTGTGTGTGTGTGTGTGTGTGTGCGTGTGCGTGCGTGCGTTCATGCGTGTGTATTTGTGTGTGTGTGTGTGTGTGTGTGTGTGTGCGTGCGTGCGTGCGTGCGTACGTTCATGCGTGTGTATTTGTGTGTGTATACCTTGTGGTTAAGCTTGGTGATGTCATTCCTCCGCTCACTTAGGTTGAGGAGCTGAAATCCCAAAACCCACACCAATAAGCATGAGAACGATTCCAGGAAACAGTTGTACATCAGCAACAGGATGTGACAGGGTGCATGAAAAGCCACCACACCAGCAGACAGGCCCGGTAGTGAGGTAGAGCAGTGGCAGGACAGGGGTCTCACCAGATAGTGTTCCCCGTGTTTGGAGGCCAGCATGGAGGCCACCTCCTTGATGTTGGAGGTGTAGCTGCGCTCCTCTGCTCCGCTGGGGAAGGAGACAGAGATGATCCTCTCGGTGATGTACACCAGGTCCACCTCATAGTTCTCATCCATGGCCTGCAGCAGACTGATACTCCTGGGGAGAGGAGAGAGGAGAGAGGAGAGAGGAGAGAGGAGAGAGGAGAGAGGAGAGAGGAGAGAGGAGAGAGGAGGAGATGAGAAGAGAGAGGAGATGAGGGGAGAAGAGAAGGGAGGAGGGGATAGATAGTTAGACAGGTGATATACAACAGGGCCACCACATAGTTCTCATCCATGGCCTGCAGCAGACTGATACTCCTGGGGAGGAGAGAGGAGGGAGGAGAGAGGAGAGAGGAGGAGATGAGAAGAGAGATGAGATGAGGGGAGAGGAGAGAGGAGGAGATGAGAAGAGAGAGGAGATGAGGGGAGAAGAGAAGGGAGGAGGGGATAGATAGTTAGACAGGTGATATACAACAGGGCCACCACATAGTTCTCATCCATGGCCTGCAGCAGACTGATACTCCTGGGGAGGAGAGAGGAGGGAGGAGAGAGGAGAGAGGAGGAGATGAGAAGAGAGATGAGATGAGGGGAGAAGAGAAGGGAGGAGGGGATAGATAGTTAGACAGGTGATATACAACAGGGCCACCACATAGTCCTCCTCCAGTACTGAGTGCTAAGTGCTGATCTTATAATCTTGTTCCTTATGATCTAAAAGGTCAAACTGATCCGAGATCACCACTGCTACTCTGTATGAATATGGCCCCTGATATCTTACAGGGTTTGTACATCAGCACTAGTCTATGAAGCTCTTCCTTGGTGGCTCTTGTGTGTGGTATCTATTATCTAGCATATCTTTGATGTATGAGTCTTCAGTACTGACAAACCGATGTGATTTATGTCTATGGTAATTGGACGTGGCGTCATATGATATCACACATGTTTTCATAAACATCTTCAATCCTAGTTTTTCAGTTCAGAAGAAAGTGTTCTGGAATGATCCAAGCGGTTATTGCGCAATCATTCTGATCAGCTCCCCAAATCCCGACTCCCAGTTGGCTGTTAGATGGGAAACGTAGCTGGAGAAACAGGCATGGTTGTCACAGTGATCTGACAACAGGATAGAATACATCCTGATGGGGTTTTGATAGGCCTGTGTCCATGGATTTCAGTGTGTGTTGAGCGCTATGGGCATCAATGAACCGAAACGTGAGGTCAGAGAAACAGGTGTAAACGTGGCCGTATACTGCAGTAGATGAGGAATAGTGGCAGCCTGGATAGTGAGGGAAAGACAGTGGTCTCTCTTACCGTGATGGCCTTCGTCTAGTCTGCTCACTCTTACAGGACCTTGGGGTTCCCTACAGAGAACACAGAGAAGATAGAGCACACACTCAGTCTCCTTGATCAACTTGGCATTGTTTGTGTTTGACGTAAGTGTGCGAGTGAGTGTAATACACAACTGCATTGTAAATTCCACATTAAAGCACACTGGATCTGGTCTTCTACTATATCAAATCCAAACACAAATGGATGTAATTTAGCCATGAGGAGATGCGTCCATTGCATTGAGATAACATGATATCCCTGGGGACGTACTTGTACCCAGTGTCCCCATCCTCAGTCTAACTATAGAGAGAAAAGCAGTGGAGAATATCGAGGAG
>NC_060195.1:66509620-66642120 GCF_021184085.1 Oncorhynchus gorbuscha
CTTGTCTCTCAGATCGTTCACAGCTTTGTGGAAGTTACCTGTGGCGCTGATGTTTAGGCTAAGGTATGTATAGTTTTTTGTGTGCTCTAGGGCAACAGTGTCTAGATGGAATTTGTATTTGTGGTCCTGGTGACTGGACCTTTTTTGGAACACCATTATTTTGGTCTTACTGAGATCTCTCTCTCTCTCTCTCTCGCTCTGTGGTTTGTGTGTGTGTGTGTGCGTGTGCGTGTGGTCCCCCTCTAAATACTACTACGTCACCAAGTTAATTAAATGTACTTATTGTAAAGCGACACCACCACATTGTGCTAGTGTGAATGCCTTGGAACAGTGGGACTACGAGAGGTCGTTTGTTGGCTAACACTCTTCCCGAAACCCATCCGTTGACCCTTAGCTACCAATTACACATTTCCAGAGTAATTCCAGAGAGAGCTGGCGTTTCCCTCTATTGTATATATGTGTAACCCTGACTGCTCCCTATGACACTGATGCTCTTATATACCAGGGATTCAGAGTTGAGAGCAGAAATACTTTCCTCCAGTGCTGACTGAGGTCAGAGAGAGGGGAAGAGCTGAGGAATACAGCAGACCACTGAAACTAAAGTGGGCTTCCTAGTGTCAACCAGTGAGGAGGAGGAGGAACCACTGTGTTAGTTTAATGTCTGTTAGGGAAATGTGTGTTAGGTTAATGTGTGTTAGGTTAATGTGTGTTAGGTTAATGTGTGTTAGGTTAATGTGTGTTAGGTTAATGTGTGTTAGGTTAATGTGTGTTGGGTTAATGTGTGTTGGGTTAATGTGTGTTGGGTTAATGTGTGTTAGGTTAATGTGTGTTGGGTTAATGTGTGTTGGGTTAATGTGTGTTAGGTTAATGTGTGTTAGGTTAATGTGTGTTGGGTTAATGTGTGTTGGGTTAATGTGTGTTAGGTTAATGTGTGTTAGGTGAATGTGTGTTAGGTGAATGTGTGTTGGGTTAATGTGTGTTGGGTTAATGTGTGTTGGGTTAATGTGTTTTAGTTAATGTGTGTTGGGTTAATGTGTGTTGGGTTAATGTGTGTTGGGTTAATGTGTTTTAGTTAATGTGTGTTGGGTTAATGTGTGTTAGGTTAATGTGTGTTGGGTTAATGTGTGTTAGGTTAATGTGTGTTGGGTGAATGTGTGTTAGGTTAATGTGTGTTGGGTTAATGTGTGTTGGGTTAATGTGTGTTGGGTTAATGTGTGTTGGGTTAATGTGTGTTGGGTTAATGTGTGTTGGGTTAATGTGTGTTGGGTTAATGTGTGTTGGGTTAATGTGTGTTAGGTTAATGTGTGTTAGGTTAATGTGTGTTGGGTTAATGTGTGTTGGGTTAATGTGTTTTAGTTAATGTGTGTTGGGTTAATGTGTGTTGGGTTAATGTGTGTTGGGTAAATGTGTGTTGGGTTAATGTGTTTTAGTTAATGTGTGTTGGGTTAATGTGTGTTGGGTTAATGTGTGTTGGGTTAATGTGTGTTGGGTTAATGTGTGTTGGGTTAATGTGTGTTAGGTGAATGTGTGTTAGGTTAATGTGTGTTGGGTTAATGTGTGTTGGGTTAATGTGTTTTAGTTAATGTGTGTTGGGTTAATGTGTGTTGGGTTAATGTGTGTTGGGTTAATGTGTTTTAGTTAATGTGTGTTGGGTTAATGTGTGTTGGGTTAATGTGTGTTGGGTTAATGTGTGTTGGGTTAATGTGTGTTAGGTGAATGTGTGTTAGGTTAATGTGTGTTGGGTTAATGTGTGTTGGGTTAATGTGTTTTAGTTAATGTGTGTTGGGTTAATGTGTGTTGGGTTAATGTGTGTTGGGTTAATGTGTTTTAGTTCATGTGTGTTGGGTTAATGTGTGTTAGGTTAATGTGTGTTAGGTTAATGTGTGTTGGGTTCATGTGTGTTGGGTTCATGTGTGTTGGGTTAATGTGTGTTGGGTTAATGTGTGTTGGGTTAATGTGTGTTGGGTTAATGTGTGTTGGGTTAATGTGTGTTGGGTTAATGTGTGTTAGGTTAATGTGTGTTGGGTTAATGTGTGTTGGGTTAATGTGTGTTGGGTTAATGTGTGTTAGGTGAATGTGTGTTAGGTGAATGTGTGTTGGGTTAATGTGTGTTGGGTTAATGTGTGTTGGGTTAATGTGTTTTAGTTAATGTGTGTTGGGTTAATGTGTGTTGGGTTAATGTGTGTTGGGTTAATGTGTGTTGGGTTAATGTGTGTTGGGTGAATGTGTGTTAGGTTAATGTCTGTTAGGTTAATGTGTGTTAGGTTAATGTGTGTTAGGTTAATGTGTGTTAGGTTAATGTGTGTTAGGTTAATGTGTGTTGGGTTAATGTGTGTTAGGTTAATGTGTGTTAGGTTAATGTGTGTTAGGTTAATGTGTGTTAGGTTAATGTGTGTTAGGTTAATGTGTGTTAGGTTAATGTGTGTTGGGTTAATGGGTGTTGGGTTAATGTGTGTTGGGTTAATGTGTGTTGGGTTAATGTGTGTTAGGTTAATGTGTGTTAGGTTAATGTGTGTTAGGTTAATGTGTGTTGGGTTAATGTGTGTTGGGTTAATGTGTTTTAGTTAATGTGTGTTGGGTTAATGTGTGTTGGGTTAATGTGTGTTGGGTAAATGTGTGTTGGGTTAATGTGTTTTAGTTAATGTGTGTTGAGTTAATGTGTGTTGGGTTAATGTGTGTTGGGTTAATGTGTGTTGGGTTAATGTGTGTTGGGTTAATGTGTGTTGGGTTAATGTGTGTTAGGTTAATGTGTGTTAGGTTAATGTGTGTTGGGTTAATGTGTGTTGGGTTAATGTGTGTTGGGTTAATGTGTTTTAGTTAATGTGTGTTGGGTTAATGTGTGTTAGGTTAATGTGTGTTAGGTTAATGTGTGTTGGGTTAATGTGTGTTAGGTTAATGTGTGTTAGGTTAATGTGTGTTGGGTTAATGTGTGTTAGGTTAATGTGTGTTAGGTTAATGTGTGTTAGGTTATTGTGTGTTAGGTTAATGTGTGTTAGGTTAATGTGTACTAGGTGAATGTGTGTTAGGTAAATGTGTACTAGGTGAATGTGTGTTAGGTAAATGTGTACTAGGTGAATGTGTGTTAGGTTAATGTGTACTAGGTGAATGTGTGTTAGGTAAATGTGTGTTAGGTTAATGTGTGTAGGTAAATGTGTGTTGGATTCATGTGTGTTGGGTTAATGTGTGTTGGGTAAATGTGTGTCGTCATCTCCACCAGCACTACACGGCTTATTCAAATAACCAACTCATCATCAAGCTTTGATGATTTGAATCAGCTGTGTAGTGCCAGGGCTAAAACCAAAATGTGCACACAGAGGGGGCCCCAGGACCGAGTTTGGGAAACCCTGTAATAGGTAACTGTGTGTTAGGTAAATACACATCTGATGAGATCCTATGACCAGCTCAGAGATGTAGGCTGGTGATAAAAAGGTTGCCCTCTCCTTTTCATTTCCCTCTCCTTTCTCCTCTACTCTCTACTCTTCTCTTCTTCTCCTCTCCTATCTTCTCTTCAACTCCTCTCCTCTCCTCTCATCTCCTCAGCTCTCCTCTCATCTTCTTCTCTCCCACTCCTGTCCTCTCATCTTCTTCTCTCCCACTCCTGTCCTCTCCTCTCTTCTCTCCCACTCCTCTCCTCTCCTCTCTTCTCTCCCACTCCTCTCCTCTCCTCTCCTCTCTTCTCTCCCACTCCTCTCCTCTCCTCTCCTCTCTTCTCTCCTCTCCTCTCCTCTCCTCTCCTCTCCTCTCCTCTCCTCTCCTCTCCTCTCCTCTCCTCTCCTCTCCTCAGCTCTCCTCTCCTCTCCTCAGCTCTCCTCTCATCTACTTCTCTCCTCAGCTCTCCTCTCATCCTCTCCTCTCATCCTCTCCCTCTCCTCTCATCCTCTCCTCTCCTCTCCTCTCCTCTCCTCTCCTCTCCTCTCCTCTCCTCTCCTCTCCTCTCCTCTCCTCTCCTCTCCTCTCCTCTCCTCTCCTCTCCTCTCCTCTCCTCTCCTCTCCTCTCCTCAGCTCTCCTCAGCTCTCCTCTCCTACTCCTCTCCTCCTCCTCTCCTCTCCTCTCCTCTCCTCTCCTCTCCTCTCCTCTCCTCAGCTCTCCTCAGCTCTCCTCTCATCTACTTCTCTCCCTCTCCTCTCCTCTCCTCTCATCTACTTCTCTCCTCTCATCTACTCCTCTCCCTCTCATCTACTCCTCTCCTCTCCTCTCCTCTCCTCTCCTCTCCTCTCCTCTCCTCTCCTCTCCTCTCCTCTCCTCTCCTCTCCTCTCCTCTCTCCCACTCCTCTCCTCTCCTCCTCTCCTCAGCTCTCCTCTCATCTACTCCTCTACTCTCTTCTCTCCCACTCCTCTCTTCTCCTCAGCTCTCCTCTCATCTACTCCTCTCCTCTCCTCACCAATCACGTCAAAGCTATCCCAGAGACTGCGTCTGGAGCTACAGTAAGTGTGACTTAAATCTAACCAGGGTGCATTTGGCCTGACCTGGCCGCACCACACTGACTCAATTACAGGCACAATGGGATGCTCTCACTCACAACAACCACGGATAGGACATCTCCTATTGGCTAACCAAATAAATATTCCACCATCACTTCCACTCTCTAAAGCATTAGTACTGCTGTCTCTGTAATTCTATAATAGGAACAATAAAGTCCCTCCTCCTCCTCTGACATTTTGGGATGAAGCTGGATGCATTTCAGGGACACCATGTCACACACTCTCCTGTTTTTAGTCCCCTGTCACCAGCTTTCTGTCTCATTGTCTAACCCTTATAAACCAGAACATCCAACCTCCTGTCTGCCCCCCCTCTCTCACTCTCTCTCTCACACACAGACTCAAACTCTCTCACTCCCTCTTCTCTTATTTTATCTCTCCCCCTCCTCCTCTCTCTGTCTCTTTGCCTGTTGGATTTGTGATTCTAAAAAACCTCAAGCTGTGTAGCTTCCCTCTACCCACGTACATGGGTATAAAGTATGTACTGTGTGTACAGTAGGGGAGAGTGGGGTAAGTTGAACCAAAGCGGTAAGTTGAGCCACCCTTGTTTCTAGGAAACCATAAACAACATGTATCATTTGACCAAATATTTAGGAAGAGGTCATCATTTCATGGAGTCTGTATAAGAAGAAACCACATGAAAAAAGTGATAAGCAAGTGATAAGCAAGTTAAGTCCCCAAAAATTATTTTCACCAATTCAAATTTATTGTGTTAAAGGTTTAGTGATATTTGTATTTAAACCAAAGTAGATATTTTGAAGATATACCTCAGTTGGTGGTCTCTATAAGCTTCAATATGAGGTCCTAAACCTAGCATGAAAGTGCATCCTCGTAGCTGGTTGGGCTAATATAGTCAAAATGTTTGCCTCGCGGTAAGTTGAGCTAATGGTTGAGCCAATGGCAAGTCGAGCAAATTGAAGTGTTTTCTTCCCAGGCGTAATGCAAAGACATTATCGCTGGGATGAGGTACTGTAACAACAGGGCCTGGCCTATGTTAATATTGTTTTATAAAAAGTAGAATGTTTTTTGTTCAGTGTTAAGCCTGTGTTAAAATAGTCTTAAGATTATTAAAAGACAGTAAAGTGATTGTGATTGTGTTTGGAAAATAAAGATATACATGGTTTTAAAATGGTTGTGGTAATATTTCATTCAGTACAGACATTTGTAGGCAGCTTAACTTACCGTCCCACAGCTCAACTTACCCCAGGTTGTGCCAAGACCACTTTTTTCAGGCAACACATGTTTTCAAAACTAACGTTTACATGAATTCTGATTATTCCCAGGGATACACAACATCCTAAAATATATGTAGATATCTTTGTTAGAAAGAATCCTATATTTCTCTTGACGGAGTGATGCTGAACATTCAAAAATGGCTCAACTTACCCCATTCTCCCCTAAACAAATGTATGTGTACAGTTTGTGTGTAAAGATGCTACAAGTGCATATAAGTCAACTGCATCCTAAATAACACAGGGTCCATCCATCCACAGATTGATCAGTCAGTCAGTCAGTCAGTCTGTCTGGCTGTCTGTCAGCAGCAAACAATGACAGCTGTAGTCCACGTCTGGGTGACGTTTGCATTCACCGACTCATGTCTACTGGGTACATACAGTAGAGTACAGTATGGCTCAACAACGTCCACTGAAACAGAGTAAGCCACTGAGGTGGGAGACACTGCAGTGCTTTCCATGTTCTCTGCCTCCAGGGGGTGTGTTCTAATAGTGTCCTTACGTCAACCTCCGTGAAAATATCACAGCTGTCCACGAGCTTTATGGAGTTGATCCCACGTCTGAACGGTCAAGGGGTCAAGCATAACTATTTTGGGGTCACCTCTGACACTACAGTACATCACACTGCCCAGACAAGCCAGAGCTTCTGTAACATGCCTCCTGATGTATAGGCTGATAACTGTTGCAAATACCAATCAACATCACAGAAGTATGAACAGAGAGAGACTTACCGGAGTTTCTACATGCTTCAACGGCAGCTGAGGAGTCGCCGGCTGAAGGGAGAGAGAGATGGAGATCAGGTGAGTATATACCATTCTTTGTTTCTCCTTTATCAATCCATGCAGGTTCATCTGATTCAATCACTTTGTCAAGAGAGACGAGGTCCAGACCTGGTTGTGCTACTCACCCGTGAATTAAGTGAAGCAACTGACCTCTGTCACATCGAATGGTAGAACAGAGACAGGGAAAAAGAGAAAGAGAGGAAGGGAGAGAGATAGAAAGAGAGGAAGGGAGAGAGATAGAAAGAGAGGAAGGGAGAGAGATAGAAAGAGAGGAAGGGAGAGAGGAAGGGAGAGAGATAGAAAGAGAGGAAGGGAGAGAGATAGAAAGAGAGGAAGGGAGAGAGATAGAAAGAGAGGAAGGGAGAGAGATAGAAAGAGAGGAAGGGAGAGAGATAGAAAGAGAGGAAGGGAGAGAGGAAGGGAGAGAGATAGAAAGAGAGGAAGGGAGAGAGGAAGGGAGAGAGATAGAAAGAGAGGAAGGGAGAGAGATAGAAAGAGAGGAAGGAGAGATAGAAAGAGAGGAAGGGGAGAGATAGAAAGAAGAGAGAAGGGAGGAGAGATAGAAAGAGAGGAAGGGAGAGAGATAGAAAGAGAGGAAGGGAGAGAGATAGAAAGAGAGGAAGGGAGAGAGATAGAAAGAGAGGAAGGAGAAAGAGAGAGACAGAAAGAGAGGAAGGGAGAGAGATAGAAAGAGAGGAGAGGATAGAAAGAGAGGAAGAGAGAAAAAGAGAGGGAGAGAGACAGAAAGAGAAGGGAGAGAGAGAAAGAGAGAAGGGAGAGAGATAGAAAGAGAGGAAGGGAGAGAGATAGAAAGAGAGGAAGGGAGAGAGATAGAAAAGAGAGGAAGGAAAGAGAGAGACAGAAAGAGGAAGGGAGAGAGATAGAAAGAGAGGAAGGGAGAGAGATAGAAAGAGAGGAAGGGAGAGAGAGAAAGAGAGGAAGGGAGAGAGATAGAAAGAGAGGAAGGGAGAGAGAGAAAGAGAGAAAGGGAGAGAGACAGAAAGAGAGGAAGGGAGAGAGAGAAAAAGAGAAAGGGAGAGAGATAGAAAGAGAGGAAGGGAGAGAGATAGAAAGAGAGGAAGGGAGAGAGATAGAAAGAGAGGAAGGGAGAGAGATAGAAAGAGAGGAAGGGAGAGAGACAGAAAGAGAGAAAGGGAGAGAGACAGAAAGAGAGGAAGGGAGAGAGACAGAAAGAGAGAGAAGGAGAGGAGAGAGATAGAAAGAGAGGAAGGGAGAGAGAAAGAGAAAGGGAGAGAGAAGAAAAAGAGAAGGGAGAGAGACAGAAAGAGAGGAAGGGAGAGAGAAAGAAAGAGAGAGAAGGAGAGAGATAGAAAGAGAGGAAGGGAGAGAGACAGAAAGAGAGAAAGGGAGAGAGACAGAAAGAGAGGAAGGGAGAGAGACAGAAAGAGAGGAAGGGAGAGAGATAGAAAGAGAGGAAGGGAGAGAGATAGAAAGAGAGGAAGGGAGAGAGATAGAAAGAGAGGAAGGGAGAGAGATAGAAAGAGAGGAAGGGAGAGAGACAGAAAGAGAGGAAGGGAGAGAGATAGAAAGAGAGGAAGGGAGAGAGATAGAAAGAGAGGAAGGGAGAGAGATAGAAAGAGAGGAAGGGAGAGAGATAGAAAAAGAGGAAGGGAGAGAGACAGAAAGAGGAAGGGAGAGAGATAGAAAGAGAGGAAGGGAGAGAGAGAAAGAGAGGAAGGGAGAGAGAGAAAGAGAGGAAGGGAGAGAGATAGAAAGAGAGGAAGGGAGAGAGATAGAAAGAGAGGAAGGGAGAGAGATAGAAAGAGAGGAAGGGAGAGAGAGAAAAAGAGAAAGGGAGAGAGACAGAAAGAGAGGAAGGGAGAGAGAGAAAAAGAGAAAGGGAGAGAGACAGAAAGAGAGGAAGGGAGAGAGATAGAAAGAGAGGAAGGGAGAGAGATAGAAAGAGAGGAAGGGAGAGAGATAGAAAGAGAGGAAGGGAGAGAGACAGAAAGAGAGAAAGGGAGAGAGACAGAAAGAGAGGAAGGGAGAGAGACAGAAAGAGAGGAAGGGAGAGAGATAGAAAGAGAGGAAGGGAGAGAGATAGAAAGAGAGGAAGGGAGAGAGATAGAAAGAGAGGAAGGGAGAGAGACAGAAAGAGATGAAGGGAGAGAGATAGAAAGAGAGGAAGGGAGAGAGATAGAAAGAGAGGAATAGAAAGAGAGGAGAGAGAGATAGAAAGAGAGGAAGGGAGAGAGACAGAAAGAGAGGAAGGGAGAGAGACAGAAAGAGAGGAAGGGAGAGAGATAGAAAGAGAGGAAGGGAGAGAGACAGAAAGAGATGAAGGGAGAGAGATAGAAAGAGAGGAAGGGAGAGAGACAGAAAGAGAGGAAGGGAGAGAGATAGAAAGAGAGGAAGGGAGAGAGACAGAAAGAGAGGAAGGGAGAGAGACAGAAAGAGAGGAAGGGAGAGAGACAGAAAGAGAGGAAGGGAGAAAAGAAAAGCAGCTGTGAAGGTTCTTTTATAGAACTCTCTCCTCCCTGAACACTGTTAATGATCCACCTGAGACACACTGCCATTCCATTAACCCTGAGAGGAGAACATGAGGGCCTTGGGCCTGCTCACACACACACACACACACACACACACACACACACACACACACACACACACACACACACACACACACACACACACACACACACACACACACACACACACACACACACACACACACACACACACACACACACACACACACACACACACACACACACACACAGACATGCACACATGCATGCATGCACACACTCACTGCTAACACATACATAATTTGCTGTGTAATTTGCTGTGTGTGTGCATCAGTTTAAGTGTGTGTGTGTGTGTGTGTGTGTGTGTGTGTGTGTGTGTGTGTGTGTGTGTGTGTGTGTGTGTGTGTGTGTGTGTGTGTGTGTGTGTGTGTGTGTGTGTGTGTGTGTGTGTGTGTGTGTGTGTGTGTGTGTGCGCAGAAGCATCAGTAAACAGTGTGTGTGTAGATGCATTAGTAAACAGTGTGTGTGTAGATGCATCAGTAAACAGTGTGTGTAGATGCATCAGTAAACAGTGTGTGTGTAGATGCATCAGTAAACAGTGTGTGTGTAGATGCATCAGTAAACAGTGTGTGTAGATGCATCAGTAAACAGTGTGTGTAGATGCATCAGTAAACAGTGTGTGTGTAGATGCATCAGTAAACAGTGTGTGTGTAGATGCATCAGTAAACAGTGTGTGTGTAGATGCATCAGTAAACAGTGTGTGTGTAGATGCATCATTAAACAGTGTGTTGAAGTCAATATTGAAACAGGGAGATTGATAGCCGTTAACTCTCCATCAGTCTAACATGCTCCTCATAGGAGTGGGCATCAGGACATGATGATGAAAACATAAAAACCCACTCCAAACCATTGAAATGAGCAGGTTTATTGAGTGTTTACATCTGTATCATGTCTTATGGTGTCCCACTCTCATAGCTACAGAACTATCTTTAGGGAAAGCATGCTACCATGCTAAAAAGGCACGGGAGGGAAAAAATGCAGAAGGCTCAAAATAAACATCTGTAGCACTGTTTTAAAAGCCATGGGAGTCAAAACAGACACAGTCCACAGGGAATCAGCACAAATGTGTGGATGTGGACTGTTTGGATTAGTAGAACATTCAGTCGTGACCAGGGGTTGGGGTCAATTCCTTTTCAAGTCAGTCAATTCAGAAAGTCAACAGAAATGCCAGTTCTAATTCCCAACGCTTCTCTGGGAGACCAACATGGAATTAGAATTTGTACATTTCAGTTTACTTCCTGCACTGAAATGGAATTGACCCCCTCACCATGGCACTCAAAGTGGCTTAATGCAGAAACGGTTTGTCATGAAGTCAAAGCACCAGACTATTTTTTGCCTCCCTGACGCAAGACAAGGTGCTGTGGACTAGAGCACCCTCTAGGGGACAAAAAATAGCATTACACCGCTTTTTATTTCTCTCATCTCACCCAAGGAGGATCAGTGGACGGCTAAAGGAGGGAGGGAAGGAAGGAAGGACAGAGGGAAGGAAGCCATTCAAGACATTTCAAGACTATACGGACATAGCCCCTAGAATAGTTCAAAAACTTCAGAGTTGAACATGAACTTCTGACCCTGTGAGTGATTATTCTCAGAACAATCCCAGTACGTCACATAGACGTGTGTGAGGAGAACCTGGGGTCACAACTCTGTTTGGTGTACCTTCACACATCATACGTTCATAACACACACACACACACACACACACACTTTAACCGACGGATGGGGGTATTCCATTACTATAGACTGTCAGAAGAATAACACACATGCTGAGAAACCACTCTGTTAGTGACCCTGTGTAGAGATTACCCCCTAACCAACCACTCTGTATGCGACCCTGTGTAGAGATGACCCCCTAACCAACCCCTCTGTATGTGACCCTGTGTAGAGATTACCCCCTAACCAACCACTCTGTATGCGACCCTGTGTAGAGATGACCCCCTAACCAACCCTTCTGTATGTGACCCTGTGTAGAGATTACCCCCTAACCAACCACTCTGTATGTGACCCTGTGTAGAGATTACCCCCTAACCATCCCCTCTGTATGTGACCCTGTGTAGAGATTACCCCCAACCAACCCCTCTGTATGTGACCCTGTGTAGAGATTACCCCCCTAACCAACCACTCTGTATGTGACCCTGTGTAGAGATTACCCCCTAACCAACCACTCTGTATGTGACCCTGTGTAGAGATTACCCCCCTAACCAACCACTCTGTATGTGACCCTGTGTAGAGATTACCCCCCAACCAACCACTCTGTATGTGACCCTGTGTAAAGATTACCCCATAACCAACCACTCTGTATGTGACCCTGTGTAGAGATTACCCCCTAACCAACCACACTGTATGTGACCCTGTGTAGAGATTACCCCCTAACCAACCACTCTGTATGTGACTCTGTGTAGAGATTACCCCTAACCAACCCCTCTGTATGTGACCCTGTGTAGAGATTACCCCTAACCAACCACTCTGTATGTGACCCTGTGTAGAGATTACCCCCAAACCAACCACTCTGTATGTGACCCTGTGTAGAGATTACCCCCAAACCAACCACTCTGTATGTGACCCTGTGTAGAGATTACCCCCTAACCAACCACTCTGTATGTGACCCTATTTAGAGATTACCCCCTAACCAACAACTCTGTATGTGACCCTGTTTAGAGATTACCCCTAACCAACCACTCTGTATGTGACCCTGTTTAGAGATTACCCCTAACCAACAACTCTGTATGTGACCCTGTTTAGAGATTACCCCTAACCAACCACTCTGTATGTGACCCTGTTTAGAGATTACCCCTAACCAACCACTCTGTATGTGACCCTGTTTAGAGATTACCCCCTAACCAACCACTCTGTATGTGACCCTGTTTAGAGATTACCCCCTAACCAACCACTCTGTATGTGACCCTGTTTAGAGATTACCCCCTAACCAACCACTCTGTATGTGACCCTGTTTAGAGATTACCCCCCTAACCAACCACTCAAATGATGGTGATCTTAACCACTAGCCAATAGACAGATCTAATCATAAAGACAGCATATCATTATGGAACTCTTGGCCCTGAATGTAGTTAAAGGCCAGAGCCAGTCAAGTTAGAAAGGCCATACATAGCTTTAGGAATTGAAAAGGCCCAATATGTTGCCCATCTTTATACAGCAGTTTGAATGATTACAGTATGTGGGAATGGCTATTTTACTGTCAGACAGGTACTAACAGACAGACAGACAGACAGACAGACAGACAGACAGACAGACAGACAGACAGACAGACAGACAGACAGACAGACAGACAGACAGACAGACAGACAGACAGACAGACAGACAGACAGACAGACAGACAGACAGACAGACAGACAGACAGACAGACAGACAGACAGACAGACAGACAGACAGACAGACAGACAGACAGACAGACAGACAGACAGACAGACAGACAGACAGACAGACAGACAGACAGACAGACAGACAGACAGACAGACAGACAGACAGACAGACAGACAGACAGACAGACAGACAGACAGACAGACAGACAGACAGACAGACAGACAGACAGACAGACAGACAGACAGACAGACAGACAGACAGACAGACAGACAGACAGACAGACAGACAGACAGACAGACAGGTACTAACATACAGACAGAGAGAGACAGGCAGACAGGTACTAACATACAGACAGACAAAGACAGGCAGAGAGGCTGCAGTGACAGACCATGTCTGTCTGTACCAAAAAGGGGTAGGGTGAAGTTAGACCTTAGACACTGATCTATGGTCAGTTTAGCATAAAGGTTAGGATACACACACACACACACACACTGTGTACACACCGGCTTGGTAGGTGATCCGGTAGGTGCCACACATGCATCTGCAAGGACCTGTAGAGACAGAGAGAGAGGATCAGGTTAGGACACGAATCTCAGAATCATCTATCTATCTATCTATCTATCTATCTATCTATCTATCTATCTATCTATCTATATGAGGCATTTTGGGCAGGAGGTTGAGGGAAAGAGAGAGTGAGGGAGAGAGAGAGAGAGAGAGAGAGAGAGAGAGAGAGAGAGAGAGAGAGAGAGAGAGAGAGAGAGAGAGAGAGAGAGAGAGAGAGAGAGAGAGAGAGAGAGAGAGAGAGAGAGAGAGAGAGGATTGACATGTCTCTTGAATAGTACAGTATTTGACAAATCACTCAGGACCTCACAGAAATAGTCTAAGAGAATAAGAAAATTAGAGAATACAAGTAAACCGTTGGGAAAATACTGTCTGGTGGATGAACTACCTTCACCCCTTCCTCACACAACTATGACTATCATGTGGTCTAGATTTGATCAAACCTGCAACACAATTCTGATGACATTGATATCAAACAGTAAGAACAAGGAGGAGCATACCGATGCCATATCAAGGAGATTGAATTGAGTACTGACTATATAATGGTATGTGTGTAATTGAGTACTGACTATATAATGGCTGTGTACAGGCACAGTAAGCTGTTCTGACAGCTGATGCTTAAAGTTAGAGAGGGAGATATAAGTCTCCAGCTTCAGTGATTTTTGCAATTCGTTCCAGTAATTAGCAGCAGAGAACTGGAACGAAAGGCGGCCAAAGAAAGTGTTGGCTTTGGGGATGACCAGTGAAATATACCTGCTGGAGCGCTTGCTACGGGTGGGTATTGCTATGGTGACCAGTGAGCTGAGATAAGGCGGGGCTTTACCTAGCAAAGACTTATAGATGACCTGGAGCCAGTGTGTTTACTATATAATGGGTACATACGTAATTGAGTACTGACTATATAATGGTATGTGGGTAACTGAGTAGAGACTATTTAATGGTATGTGCGTAATTGAGTACTGACTATATAATGGTATGTGTGTAATTGAGTACTGACTATATAATGGTATGTGCGTAATTGAGCACTGACTATATAATGGTATGTGTGTAATTGAGTATTGACTATATAATGGTATGTGCGTAATTGAGTACTGACTATATAATGGTATATGTGTAATTGAGTACTGACTATTAAATGGTATGTGCGTAATTGAGCACTGACTATATAATGGTATGTGCGTAATTGAGCATTGACTATATAATGGTATGTGTGTAATTGAGTACTGACTATATAATGGTATGTGTGTAATTGAGTACTGACTATATAATGGTATGTGTGTAATTGAGTATTGACTATATAATGGTATGTGTGTAATTGAGTACTGACTATATAATGGTATGTGTGTAATTGAGTACAGACTATATAATGGCATGTGTGTAATTGAGTACTGACTATATAATGGTATATGTGTAATTGAGTACTGACTATATAATGGTATGTGCGTAATTGAGTACAGAATATACAATGGTATGTGTGTAATTGAGTACTGACTATATAATGGTATGTGCATAATTGAGTACTGACTATATAATGGTATGTGTGTAATTGAGTACTGACTATATAATGGTATGTGCGTAATTGAGTACAGAATATACAATGGTATGTGTGTAATTGAGTACTGACTATATAATGGTATGTGCATAATTGAGTACTGACTACATAATGGTATGTGTGTAATTGAGTACAGGCATTATAATTCCGTTAGGAAAATCCTTGGTTCATAGACTAGTTAAATTGCTCAATGACTCCATCACTGTATGAGCCACATGCACTAATCCATACTATATCCCCCCATCCTACACACACACACACACACACACACACACACACACACACACACACACACACACACACACACACACACACACACACACACACACACACACACAGTGCAGTCAGGGGTTATAATGTCAGTGAGTACAGCTGAGAGAGAGAGAGAGCCATTGGTTTCAAAGTCAGTGTATCTGCCGCAGGTCCTAATGAAGCTCCGGCTGGAATAATAGGATTAGTGGTCTTCACTGCAGAACCGAAACACATCACACACCATCACACACCATCACATGCAGGGAATAAACAGAACATACAAAGAGAGGGAGGGAGGGAATGAAGGAGGGAAGAAACATAACAGACAAAGAGAGGGAGGGAGGGAGGGAGGGAGGGAGAAACATAACAGACAAAGAGAGGGAGGGAGGGAATGAAGGAGGGAAGAAACATAACAGACAAAGAGAGGGAGGGAGGGAGGGAGGGAGAAACATAACAGACAAAGAGAGGGAGGGAGGGAATGAAGGAGGGGAGAAACATAACAGACAAAGAGAGGGAGGGAGGGAATGAAGGAGGGAAGAAACATAACAGACAAAGAGAGGGAGGGAGGGAATGAAGGAGGGGAGAAACATAACAGACAAAGAGAGGGAGGGAGGGAATGAAGGAGGGGAGAAACATAACAGACAAAGAGAGGGAGGGAGGGAATGAAGGAGGGAGAAACATAACAGACAAAGAGAGGGAGGGAGGGAATGAAGGAGGGAAAAAACATAACAGACAAAGAGAGGGAGGGAGGGAATGAAGGAGGGAAGAAACATAACAGACAAAGAGAGGGAGGGAGGGAATGAAGGAGGGAAGAAACATAACAGACAAAGAGAGGGAGGGGGAGGGAAATGAAGGAGGGAAGAAACATAACAGACAAAGAGAGGGAGGGAGGGAATGAAGGAGGGAGAAACATAACAGACAAAGAGAGGGAGGGAGGGAGGGAATGAAGGAGGGGAGAAACATAACAGACAAAGAGAGGGAGGGAGGGAGGGAATGAAGGAGGGGAGAAACATAACAGACAAAGAGAGGGAGGGAGGGAATGAAGGAGGGGAGAAACATAACAGACAAAGAGAGGGAGGGAGGGAATGAAGGAGGGGAGAAACATAACAGACCAAGAGAGGGAGGGAGGGAGGGAATGAAGGAGGGAAGAAAAATAACAGACAAAGAGAGGGAGGGAGGGAATGAAGGAGGGGAGAAACATAACAGACAAAGAGAGGGAGGGAGGGAGGGAATGAAGGAGGGGAGAAACATAACAGACAAAGAGAGGGAGGGAGGGAATGAAGGAGGGAAGAAACATAACAGACAAAGAGAGGGAGGGAGGGAACAGAACATACAAAGAGAGGGAGGGAGGGAACAGAACATACAAAGAGAGGGAGGGAGGGAACAGAACATACAAAGAGAGGGAGGGAGGGAACAGAACATACAAAGAGAGGGAGGGCGGGAACAGAACATACAAAGAGAGGGAGGGAGGGAACAGAACATACAAAGAGAGGGAGGGAGGGAATGAAGGAGGGAAGAAACATAACAGACAAAGAGAGGGAGGGAGGGAGGGAGGGAGAAACATAACAGACAAAGAGAGGGAGGGAGGGAATGAAGGAGGGGAGAAACATAACAGACAAAGAGAGGGAGGGAGGGAATGAAGGAGGGAAGAAACATAACAGACAAAGAGAGGGAGGGAGGGAATGAAGGAGGGGAGAAACATAACAGACAAAGAGAGGGAGGGAGGGAATGAAGGAGGGGAGAAACATAACAGACAAAGAGAGGGAGGGAGGGAATGAAGGAGGGAAGAAACATAACAGACAAAGAGAGGGAGGGAGGGAATGAAGGAGGGGAGAAACATAACAGACAAAGAGAGGGAGGGAGGGAATGAAGGAGGGAAGAAACATAACAGACAAAGAGAGGGAGGGAGGGAATGAAGGAGGGAAGAAACATAACAGACAAAGAGAGGGAGGGAGGGAGGGAGGGAATGAAGGAGGGGAGAAACATAACAGACAAAGAGAGGGAGGGAGGGAATGAAGGAGGGAAGAAACATAACAGACAAAGAGAGGGAGGGAGGGAATGAAGGAGGGAGAAACATAACAGACAAAGAGAGGGAGGGAGGGAGGGAGGGAATGAAGGAGGGGAGAAACATAACAGACAAAGAGAGGGAGGGAGGGAATGAAGGAGGGGAGAAACATAACAGACAAAGAGAGGGAGGGAGGGAATGAAGGAGGGGAGAAACATAACAGACCAAGAGAGGGAGGGAGGGAGGGAATGAAGGAGGGAAGAAAAATAACAGACAAAGAGAGGGAGGGAGGGAATGAAGGAGGGGAGAAACATAACAGACAAAGAGAGGGAGGGAGGGAGGGAATGAAGGAGGGGAGAAACATAACAGACAAAGAGAGGGAGGGAGGGAACAGAACATACAAAAAGAGAGGGAGGGAGGGAACAGAACATACAAAGAGAGGGAGGGAGGGAACAGAACATACAAAGAGAGGGAGGAGGGAACAGAACATACAAAGAGAGGAGGGAGGGAACAGAACATACAAAGAGAGGGAGGGGGAGGAGAACAGAACATACAAAGAGAGGGAGGGAGGGAACAGAACATACAAAGAGAGGGAGGGAATGAAGGAGGGAACAGAACATACAAAGAGAGGGAGGGAATGAAGGAGGGAACAGAACATACAAAGAGAGGGAGGGAGGGAACAGAACATACAAAGAGAGGGAGGGAGGGAACAGAACATACAAAGAGAGGGAGGGAGGGAACAGAACATACAAAGAGAGGGAGGGAGGGAACAGAACATACAAAGAGAGGGAGGGAGGGAGGGAACAGAACATACAAAGAGAGGGAGGGAGGGAACAGAACATACAAAGAGAGGGAGGGAGGGAACAGAACATACAAAGAGAGGGAGGGAATGAAGGAGGGAACAGAACATACAAAGAGAGGGAGGGAATGAAGGAGGGAACAGAACATACAAAGAGAGGGAGGGAGGGAACAGAACATACAAAGAGAGGGAGGGAGGGAACAGAACATACAAAGAGAGGGAGGGAGGGAACAGAACATACAAAGAGAGGGAGGGAATGAAGGAGGGAACAGAACATACAAAGAGAGGGAGGGAGGGAACAGAACATACAAAGAGAGGGAGGGAGGGAACAGAACATACAAAGAGAGGGAGGGAGGGAACAGAACATACAAAGAGAGGGAGGGAGGGAACAGAACATACAAAGAGAGGGAGGGAATGAAGGAGGGAACAGAACATACAAAGAGAGGGAGGGAATGAAGGAGGGAGGGAACAGACAAAGAGAGGGAGGGAATGAAGGAGGGAACAGAACAGACAAAGAGAGGAGGGAATGAAGGAGGGAACAGAACATACAAAGAGAGGGAGGGAATGAAGGAGGGAACAGAACAGACAAAGAGAGGGAGGGAATGAAGGAGGGAACAGAACAGACAAAGAGAGGGAGGGAATGAAGGAGGGAACAGAACATACAAAGAGAGGGAGGGAATGAAGGAGGGAACAGAACAGACAAAGAGAGGGAGGGAATGAAGGAGGGAACAGAACATACAAAGAGAGGGAGGGAATGAAGAAGGGAACAGAACATACAAAGAGAGGGAGGGAATGAAGGAGGGAACAGAACATACAAAGAGAGGGAGGGAGGGAACAGAACATACAAAGAGAGGGAGGGAGGGAACAGAACATACAAAGAGAGGGAGGGAATGAAGGAGGGAACAGAACATACAAAGAGAGGGAGGGAATGAAGGAGGGAACAGAACAGACAAAGAGAGGGAGGGAATGAAGGAGGGAACAGAACATACAAAGAGAGGGAGGGAATGAAGGAGGGAACAGAACATACAAAGAGAGGGAGGGAGGGAACAGAACAGACAAAGAGAGGGAGGGAATGAAGGAGGGAACAGAACATACAAAGAGAGGGAGGGAATGAAGGAGGGAACAGAACATACAAAGAGAGGGAGGGAATGAAGGAGGGAACAGAACAGACAAAGAGAGGAGGGAATGAAGGAGGGAACAGAACATACAAAGAGAGGGAGGGAATGAAGAAGGGAACAGAACATACAAAGAGAGGGAGGGAATGAAGGAGGGAACAGAACATACAAAGAGAGGGAGGGAGGGAACAGAACATACAAAGAGAGGGAGGGAGGGAACAGAACATACAAAGAGAGGGAGGGAATGAAGGAGGGAACAGAACATACAAAGAGAGGGAGGGAATGAAGGAGGGAACAGAACAGACAAAGAGAGGGAGGGAATGAAGGAGGGAACAGAACATACAAAGAGAGGGAGGGAATGAAGGAGGGAACAGAACAGACAAAGAGAGGGAGGGAATGAAGGAGGGAACAGAACATACAAAGAGAGGGAGGGAATGAAGGAGGGAACAGAACATACAAAGAGAGGGAGGGAATGAAGGAGGGAACAGAACAGACAAAGAGAGGGAGGGAATGAAGGAGGGAACAGAACAGACAAAGAGAGGGAGGGAATGAAGGAGGGAACAGAACAGACAAAGAGAGGGAGGGAATGAAGGAGGGAACAGAACATACAAAGAGAGGGAGGGAGGGAACAGAACATACAAAGAGAGGGAGGGAATGAAGGAGGGAACAGAACATACAAAGAGAGGGAGGGAATGAAGGAGGGAACAGAACATACAAAGAGAGGGAGGGAATGAAGGAGGGAACAGAACATACAAAGAGAGGGAGGGAATGAAGGAGGGAACAGAACAGACAAAGAGAGGGAGGGAATGAAGGAGGGAACAGAACATACAAAGAGAGGGAGGGAATGAAGGAGGGAACAGAACATACAAAGAGAGGGAGGGAATGAAGGAGGGAACAGAACATACAAAGAGAGGGAGGGAATGAAGGAGGGAACAGAACATACAAAGAGAGGGAGGGAATGAAGGAGGGAAGAAACATAACAGACAAAGAGAGGGAGGGAATGAAGGAGGGAAGAAACATAACATACAAAGAGAGGGAGGGAGGGAACAGAACATACAAAGAGAGGGAGGGAGGGAAGAAACATAACAGACAAAGAGAGGGAGGGAGGGAACAGAACATACAAAGAGAGGGAGGGAATGAAGGAGGGAAGAAACATAACAGACAAAGAGAGGGGGGAGGGAAGAAACATAACAGACAAAGAGAGGGAGGGAGGGAACAGAACATACAAAGAGAGGGAGGGAATGAAGGAGGGAAGAAACATAACAGACAAAGAGAGGGAGGGAGGGAAGAAACATAACAGACAAAGAGAGGGAGGGAGGGAACAGAACATACAAAGAGAGGGAGGGAATGAAGGAGGGAAGAAACATAACAGACAAAGAGAGGGAGGGAAGGAACAGAACATACAAAGAGAGGGAGGGAGGGAACAGAACATACAAAGAGAGGGAGGGAGGGAACAGAACAGACAAAGAGAGGGAGGGAGGGAGGGAACAGAACAGACAAAGAGAGGGAGGGAGGGAGGGAACAGAACAGACAAAGAGAGGGAGGGAGGGAGGGAGGGAACAGAACAGACAAAGAGAGGGAGGGAGGGAGGGAACAGAACAGACAAAGAGAGGGAGGGAGGGAGGGAACAGAACAGACAAAGAGAGGGAGGGAGGGAGGGAACAGAACAGACAAAGAGAGGGAGGGAGGGAGGGAACAGAACAGACAAAGAGAGGGAGGGAGGGAGGGAACAGAACAGACAAAGAGAGGGAGGGAGGGAGGGAACAGAACAGACAAAGAGAGGGAGGGAGGGAGGGAACAGAACAGACAAAGAGAGGGAGGGAGGGAGGGAACAGAACAGACAAAGAGAGGGAGGGAGGGAGGGAACAGAACAGACAAAGAGAGGGAGGGAGGGAACAGAACAGACAAAGAGAGGGAGGGGGGGAGGGAACAGAACAGACAAAGAGAGGGGGGAGGGAGGGAACAGAACATACAAAGAGAGGGAGGGAAGGAATGAAGGAGGGGAGAAACATAACAGACAAAGAGAGGGAGGGAGGGAATGAAGGAGGGGAGAAACATAACAGACCAAGAGAGGGAGGGAGGGAGGGAATGAAGGAGGGAAGAAACATAACAGACAAAGAGAGGGAGGGAGGGAATGAAGGAGGGAAGAAACATAACAGACAAAGAGAGGGAGGGAGGGAGGGAGGGAATGAAGGAGGGAAGAAACATAACAGACAAAGAGAGGGAGGGAGGGAATGAAGGAGGGGAGAAACATAACAGACCAAGAGAGGGAGGGAGGGAGGGAATGAAGGAGGGAAGAAACATAACAGACAAAGAGAGGGAGGGAGGGAATGAAGGAGGGAAGAAACATAACAGACAAAGAGAGGGAGGGAGGGAGGGAATGAAGGAGGGAAGAAACAGAACATACAAAGAGAGGGAGGGAGGGAATGAAGGAGGGAAGAAACATAACAGACAAAGAGAGGGAGGGAGGGAATGAAGGAGGGGAGAAACATAACAGACCAAGAGAGGGAGGGAGGGAATGAAGGAGGGAAGAAACATAACAGACAAAGAGAGGGAGGGAGGGAACAGAACATACAAAGAGAGGGAGGGAGGGAACAGAACATACAAAGAGAGGGAGGGAGGGAACAGAACATACAAAGAGAGGGAGGGAGGGAACAGAACATACAAAGAGAGGGAGGGAATGAAGGAGGGAACAGAACATACAAAGAGAGGGAGGGAATGAAGGAGGGAACAGAACATACAAAGAGAGGGAGGGAATGAAGGAGGGAACAGAACATACAAAGAGAGGGAGGGAGGGAACAGAACAGACAAAGAGAGGGAGGGAATGAAGGAGGGAACAGAACATACAAAGAGAGGGAGGGAGGGAACAGAACAGACAAAGAGAGGGAGGGAATGAA
Source organism: Oncorhynchus gorbuscha (assembly GCF_021184085.1). Classification (NCBI taxonomy): domain Eukaryota; kingdom Metazoa; phylum Chordata; class Actinopteri; order Salmoniformes; family Salmonidae; genus Oncorhynchus; species Oncorhynchus gorbuscha. Next base: position 66,531,166 of record NC_060195.1, read on the forward strand.
GGAGGGAACAGAACATACAAAGAGAGGGAGGGAATGAAGGAGGGAACAGAACATACAAAGAGAGGGAGGGAATGAAGGAGGGAACAGAACATACAAAGAGAGGGAGGGAATGAAGGAGGGAACAGAACATACAAAGAGAGGGAGGGAATGAAGGAGGGAACAGAACAGACAAAGAGAGGGAGGGAGGGAACAGAACATACAAAGAGAGGGAGGGAGGGAACAGAACATACAAAGAGAGGGAGGGAATGAAGGAGGGAACAGAACATACAAAGAGAGGGAGGGAATGAAGGAGGGAACAGAACATACAAAGAGAGGGAGGGAATGAAGGAGGGAACATAACAGACAAAGAGAGGGAGGGAGGGAACAGAACAGACAAAGAGAGGGAGGGAATGAAGGAGGGAACAGAACATACAAAGAGAGGGAGGGAATGAAGGAGGGAACAGAACATACAAAGAGAGGGAGGGAATGAAGGAGGGAACAGAACAGACAAAGAGAGGGAGGGAATGAAGGAGGGAACAGAACATACAAAGAGAGGGAGGGAATGAAGGAGGGAACAGAACATACAAAGAGAGGGAGGGAATGAAGGAGGGAACAGAACAGACAAAGAGAGGGAGGGAATGAAGGAGGGAACAGAACATACAAAGAGAGGGAGGGAATGAAGGAGGGAACAGAACATACAAAGAGAGGGAGGGAATGAAGGAGGGAACAGAACATACAAAGAGAGGGAGGGAGGGAACAGAACATACAAAGAGAGGGAGGGAATGAAGGAGGGAACAGAACATACAAAGAGAGGGAGGGAGGGAACAGAACAGACAAAGAGAGGGAGGGAATGAAGGAGGGAACAGAACATACAAAGAGAGGGAGGGAATGAAGGAGGGAACAGAACATACAAAGAGAGGGAGGGAATGAAGGAGGGAACAGAACATACAAAGAGAGGGAGGGAATGAAGGAGGGAACAGAACATACAAAGAGAGGGAGGGAGGGAACAGAACATACAAAGAGAGGGAGGGAACAGAACATACAAAGAGAGGGAGGGAATGAAGGAGGGAACAGAACATACAAAGAGAGGGAGGGAATGAAGGAGGGAACAGAACATACAAAGAGAGGGAGGGAGGGAACAGAACATACAAAGAGAGGGAGGGAATGAAGGAGGGAACAGAACATACAAAGAGAGGGAGGGAGGGAACAGAACAGACAAAGAGAGGGAGGGAATGAAGGAGGGAACAGAACATACAAAGAGAGGGAGGGAGGGAACAGAACAGACAAAGAGAGGGAGGGAATGAAGGAGGGAACAGAACATACAAAGAGAGGGAGGGAATGAAGGAGGGAACAGAACATACAAAGAGAGGGAGGGAGGGAACAGAACATACAAAGAGAGGGAGGGAGGGAACAGAACATACAAAGAGAGGGAGGGAGGGAACAGAACATACAAAGAGAGGGAGGGAGGAACAGAACATACAAAGAGAGGGAGGGAGGGAACAGAACATACAAAGAGAGGGAGGGAGGGAACAGAACATACAAAGAGAGGGAGGGAGGGAACAGAACATACAAAGAGAGGGAGGGAGGGAACAGAACATACAAAGAGAGGGAGGGAGGGAACAGAACATACAAAGAGAGGGAGGGAGGGAACAGAACATACAAAGAGAGGGAGGGAGGGAACAGAACAGACAAAGAGAGGGAGGGAATGAAGGAGGGAACAGAACATACAAAGAGAGGGAGGGAGGGAACAGAACAGACAAAGAGAGGGAGGGAATGAAGGAGGGAACAGAACATACAAAGAGAGGGAGGGAATGAAGGAGGGAACAGAACATACAAAGAGAGGGAGGGAATGAAGGAGGGAATAGAACATACAAAGAGAGGGAGGGAGGGAACAGAACATACAAAGAGAGGGAGGGAGGGAACAGAACATACAAAGAGAGGGAGGGAGGGAACAGAACATACAAAGAGAGGGAGGGAGGGAACAGAACATACAAAGAGAGGGAGGGAGGGAACAGAACATACAAAGAGAGGGAGGGAGGGAACAAACATACAAAGAGGGGAGGGAGGGAACAGAACATACAAAGAGAGGGAGGGAGGGAACAGAACATACAAAGAGAGGGAGGGAATGAAGGAGGGAACAGAACATACAAAGAGAGGGAGGGAATGAAGGAGGGAACAGAACATACAAAGAGAGGGAGGGAATGAAGGAGGGAACAGAACATACAAAGAGAGGGAGGGAATGAAGGAGGGAACAGAACATACAAAGAGAGGGAGGGAATGAAGGAGGGAACAGAACATACAAAGAGAGGGAGGGAATGAAGGAGGGAACAGAACATACAAAGAGAGGGAGGGAGGGAACAGAACATACAAAGAGAGGGAGGGAATGAAGGAGGGAACAGAACATACAAAGAGAGGGAGGGAATGAAGGAGGGAACAGAACATACAAAGAGAGGGAGGGAATGAAGGAGGGAACAGAACATACAAAGAGAGGGAGGGAATGAAGGAGGGAACATAACAGACAAAGAGAGGGAGGGAGTGAACAGAACAGACAAAGAGAGGGAGGGAATGAAGGAGGGAAGAAACATAACATACAAAGAGAGGGAGGGAATGAAGGAGGGAAGAAACATAACAGACAAAGAGAGGGAGGGAGGGAACAGAACATACAAAGAGAGGGAGGGAGGGAAGAAACATAACAGACAAAGAGAGGGAGGGAGGGAACAGAACATACAAAGAGAGGGAGGGAATGAAGGAGGGAAGAAACATAACATACAAAGAGAGGGAGGGAATGAAGGAGGGAAGAAACATAACAGACAAAGAGAGGGAGGGAGGGAACAGAACATACAAAGAGAGGGAGGGAATGAAGGAGGGAACAGAACATACAAAGAGAGGGAGGGAATGAAGGAGGGAACATAACAGACAAAGAGAGGGAGGGAGTGAACAGAACAGACAAAGAGAGGGAGGGAATGAAGGAGGGAAGAAACATAACATACAAAGAGAGGGAGGGAATGAAGGAGGGAAGAAACATAACAGACAAAGAGAGGGAGGGAGGGAACAGAACATACAAAGAGAGGGAGGGAGGGAAGAAACATAACAGACAAAGAGAGGGAGGGAGGGAACAGAACATACAAAGAGAGGGAGGGAATGAAGGAGGGAAGAAACATAACATACAAAGAGAGGGAGGGAATGAAGGAGGGAAGAAACATAACAGACAAAGAGAGGGAGGGAGGGAACAGAACATACAAAGAGAGGGAGGGAGGGAAGAAACATAACAGACAAAGAGAGGGAGGGAGGGAACAGAACATACAAAGAGAGGGAGGGAATGAAGGAGGGAAAGAAACATAACAGACAAAGAGAGGGAGGGAGGGAAGAAACATAACAGACAAAGAGAGGGAGGGAGGGAACAGAACATACAAAGAGAGGGAGGGAATGAAGGAGGGAAGAAACATAACAGACAAAGAGAGGGAGGGAGGGAACAGAACATACAAAGAGAGGGAGGGAGGGAAGAAACATAACAGACAAAGAGAGGGAGGGAGGGAACAGAACATACAAAGAGAGGGAGGGAATGAAGGAGGGAAAGAAACATAACAGACAAAGAGAGGGAGGGAGGGAAGAAACATAACAGACAAAGAGAGGGAGGGAGGGAACAGAACATACAAAGAGAGGGAGGGAATGAAGGAGGGAAGAAACATAACAGACAAAGAGAGGGAGGGAGGGAACAGAACATACAAAGAGAGGGAGGGAGGGAACAGAACATACAAAGAGAGGGAGGGAGGGAACAGAACAGACAAAGAGAGGGAGGGAGGGAGGGAACAGAACAGACAAAGAGAGGGAGGGAGGGAGGGAACAGAACAGACAAAGAGAGGGAGGGAGGGAGGGAACAGAACAGACAAAGAGAGGGAGGGGGGAGGGAACAGAACAGACAAAGAGAGGGGGGGAGGGAGGGAACAGAACATACAAAGAGAGGGAGGGAAGGAACAGAACAGACAAAGAGAGGGAGGGAGGGAGGAACAGAACAGACAAAGAGAGGGAGGGAGGGAGGGAACAGAACATACAAAGAGAGGGAGGGAGGGAGGGAGGGAATAGAACATACAAAGAGAGGGAGGGAGGGAGGGAACAGAACATACAAAGAGAGGGAGGGAGGGAATGAAGGAGGGAAGAAACATAACAGACAAAGAGAGGGAGGGAATGAAGGAGGGAAGAAACATAACAGACAAAGAGAGGGAGGGAATGAAGGAGGGAAGAAACATAACATACAAAGAGAGGGAGGGAATGAAGGAGGGAAGAAACATAACAGACAAAGAGAGGGAGGGAGGGAACAGAACATACAAAGAGAGGGAGGGAGGGAAGAAACATAACAGACAAAGAGAGGGAGGGAGGGAACAGAACATACAAAGAGAGGGAGGGAATGAAGGAGGGAAGAAACATAACAGACAAAGAGAGGGAGGGAGGGAAGAAACATAACAGACAAAGAGAGGGAGGGAGGGAACAGAACATACAAAGAGAGGGAGGGAATGAAGGAGGGAAGAAACATAACAGACAAAGAGAGGGAGGGAGGGAAGAAACATAACAGACAAAGAGAGGGAGGGAGGGAACAGAACATACAAAGAGAGGGAGGGAATGAAGGAGGGAAGAAACATAACAGACAAAGAGAGGGAGGGAGGGAACAGAACATACAAAGAGAGGGAGGGAATGAAGGAGGGAAGAAACATAACAGACAAAGAGAGGGAGGGAGGGAACAGAACATACAAAGAGAGGGAGGGAGGGAACAGAACATACAAAGAGAGGGAGGGAGGGAGGGAACAGAACAGACAAAGAGAGGGAGGGAGGGAGGGAACAGAACAGACAAAGAGAGGGAGGGAGGGAGGGAACAGAACAGACAAAGAGAGGGAGGGGGAGGGAACAGAACAGACAAAGAGAGGGGGGAGGGAGGGGGAACAGAACATACAAAGAGAGGGAGGGAAGGAACAGAACAGACAAAGAGAGGGAGGGAGGGAACAGAACAGACAAAGAGAGGGAGGGAGGGAGGGAACAGAACATACAAAGAGAGGGAGGGAGGGAGGGAGAACAGAACATACAAAGAGAGGGAGGGAGGGAGGGAACAGAACATACAAAGAGAGGGAGGGAGGGAATGAAGGAGGGAAGAAACATAACAGACAAAGAGAGGGGGGAGGGAATGAAGGAGGGAAGAAACATAACAAAGAGAGGGAGGGAGGGAGGGAGGGAATGAAGGAGGGAAGAAACATAACAGACAAAGAGAGGGTGGGAGGGAATGAAGGAGGGAAGAAACATAACAGACAAAGAGAGGGAGGGAGGGAACAGAACATACAAAGAGAGGGAGGGAGGGAGGGAACAGAACAGACAAAGAGAGGGAGGGAGGGAACAGAACATACAAAGAGAGGGAGGGAACAGAACAGACAAAGAGAGGGAGGGAGGGAGGGAACAGAACATACAAAGAGAGGGAGGGAGGGAGGTACAAAGAGAGGGAGGGAGGGAAGGAAGGAGGGAAGAAACATAACAAACAAAGAGAGGGAGGGAGGGAGGGAACAGAACATACAAAGAGAGGGAGGGAGGGAGGGAACAGAACATACAAAGAGAGGGAGGGAATAAAGCAGGGAAGAAACATAACAGACAAAGAGAGGGAGGGAGGGAACAGAACATACAAAGAGAGGGAGGGAGGGAATAAAGCAGGGAAGAAACATAACAGACAAAGAGAGAGGGAGGGAGGGAGGGAGGGAGGGAGGGAGGGAGGGAGGGAGGGAGGGAGGGAGGGAGGGAGGGAAAGAAACAGAACATACAAAGAGAGGGAGGGAGGGAGGGAACAGAACATACAAAGAGAGGGAGGGAGGGAGGGAGGGAACAGAACATACAAAGAGAGGGAGGGAGGGAACAGAACATACAAAGAGAGGGAGGGAGGGAGGGAACAGAACATACAAAGAGAGGGAGGGAGGGAGGGAACAGAACATACAAAGAGAGGGAGGGAGGGAATAAAGCAGGGAAGAAACATAACAGACAAAGAGAGGGAAGAGAGGGAGGGAGGGAGGGAGGGGGAGGGAGGGAGGGAGGGAGGGAGGGAGGGAGGGAGGGAGGGAAGAAACATAACAGACAAAGAGAGGGAGGGAGGGAGGGAACAGAACATACAAAGAGAGGGAGGGAGGGAGGGAACAGAACATACAAAGAGATGGAGGGAGGGAGGGAACAGAACATACAAAGAGAGGGAGGGGGAGGGAACAGAACATACAAAGAGAGGGAGGGAGGGAGGGAACAGAACATACAAAGAGAGGGAGGGAGGGAGGGAACAGAACATACAAAGAGAGGGAGGGAGGGAACAGAACATACAAAGAGAGGGAGGGAGGGAGGGAACAGAACATACAAAGAGAGGGAGGGAGGGAGGGAACAGAACATACAAAGAGAGGGAGGGAGGGAACAGAACATACAAAGAGAGGGAGGGAGGGAGGGAGTGAGGGAGGGAACAGAACATACAAAGAGAGGGAGGGAGGGAAGCAGGGAACAGAACATACAAAGAGAGGGAGGGAGTGAGGGAGGGAACAGAACATACAAAGAGAGGGAGGGAGGGAACAGAACATACAAAGAGAGGGAGGGAGGGAGGGAGGGAACAGAACATACAAAGAGAGGGAGGGAGGGAACAGAACATACAAAGAGAGGGAGGGAGGGAGGGAGTGAGGGAGGGAACAGAACATACAAAGAGAGGGAGGGAGGGAAGGAGGGAACAGAACATACAAAGAGAGGGAGGGAGGGAGGGAACAGAACATACAAAGAGAGGGAGGGAGGGAGGGAACAGAACATACAAAGAGAGGGAGGGCGGGAACAGAACATACAAAGAGAGGGAGGGAGGGAGGGAACAGAACATACAAAGAGAGGGAGGGAGGGAGGGAACAGAACATACAAAGAGAGGGAGGGAGGGAGGGAACAGAACGGAGGGAGGGAGGGAGGGAGTGAGGGAGGGAACAGAACATACAAAGAGAGGGAGGGAGGGAAGGAGGGAACAGAACATACAAAGAGAGGGAGGGAGGGAGGGAACAGAACGGAGGGAGGGAGGGAGGGAACAGAACGGAGGGAGGGAGGGAGGGAGGGAGGGAGTGAGGGAGGGAACAGAACATACAAAGAGAGGGAGGGAGGGAAGGAGGGAACAGAACATACAAAGAGAGGGAGGGAGGGAACAGAACATACAAAGAGAGGGAGGGAGGGAGGGAACAGAACATACAAAGAGAGGGAGGGAGGGAATAAAGCAGGGAAGAAACATAACAGACAAAGAGAGGGAGGGAGGGAGGGAGGGAGGGAGGGAGGGAGGGGGAGGGAGGGAGGGAGGGAGGGAGGGGAAGAAACATAACAGACAAAGAGAGGGAGGGAGGGAGGGAACAGAACATACAAAGAGAGGGAGGGAGGGAGGGAGGGAACAGAACATACAAAGAGAGGGAGGGAGGGAGGGAACAGAACATACAAAGAGAGGGAGGGAGGGAACAGAACATACAAAGAGAGGGAGGGAGGGAACAGAACATACAAAGAGAGAGGAGGGAGGGAGGGAACAGAACATACAAAGAGAGGGAGGGAGGGAACAGAACATACAAAGAGAGGGAGGGAGGGAGGGAACAGAACATACAAAGAGAGGGAGGGAGGGAGGGAACAGAACATACAAAGAGAGGGAGGGAGGGAATAAAGCAGGGAAGAAACATAACAGACAAAGAGAGGGAGGGAGGGAGGGGGGGGAGGGAGGGAGGGGGAGGGAGGGGAGGGAGGGAGGGAGGGAGGGAGGAGGGAGGGAGGGAGGGAGGGAGGGAGGGAGGGAGGGAGGGAGGGAGGGAGGGAGGGAGGAGGGAGGGAAAGGGGGAGGGAAGAAACATAACAGACAAAGAGAGGGAGGGAGGGAGGGAACAGAACATACAAAGAGAGGGAGGGAGGGAGGGAACAGAACATACAAAGAGATGGAGGGAGGGAGGGAGGGAACAGAACATACAAAGAGAGGGAGGGAGGGAGGGAACAGAACATACAAAGAGAGGGAGGGAGGGAAACAGAACATACAAAGAGAGGGAGGGAGGGAGGGAACAGAACATACAAAGAGAGGGAGGGAGGGAGGGAACAGAACATACAAAGAGAGGGAGGGAGGGAACAGAACATACAAAGAGAGGGAGGGAGGGAGGGAGTGAGGGAGGGAACAGAACATACAAAGAGAGGGAGGGAGGGAAGCAGGGAACAGAACATACAAAGAGAGGGAGGGAGTGAGGGAGGGAACAGAACATACAAAGAGAGGGAGGGAGGGAGGGAACAGAACATACAAAGAGAGGGAGGGAGGGAGGGAGGGAACAGAACATACAAAGAGAGGGAGGGAGGGAGGGAACAGAACATACAAAGAGAGGGAGGGAGGGAGGGAGTGAGGGAGGGAACAGAACATACAAAGAGAGGGAGGGAGGGAAGGAGGGAACAGAACATACAAAGAGAGGGAGGGAGGGAGGGAACAGAACATACAAAGAGAGGGAGGGAGGGAGGGAACAGAACATACAAAGAGAGGGAGGGCGGGAACAGAACATACAAAGAGAGGGAGGGAGGGAGGGAACAGAACATACAAAGAGAGGGAGGGAGGGAGGGAACAGAACATACAAAGAGAGGGAGGGAGGGAGGGAACAGAACGGAGGGAGGGAGGGAGGGAGTGAGGGAGGGAACAGAACATACAAAGAGAGGGAGGGAGGGAAGGAGGGAACAGAACATACAAAGAGAGGGAGGGAGGGAGGGAACAGAACGGAGGGAGGGAGGGAGGGAACAGAACGGAGGGAGGGAGGGAGGGAGGGAGTGAGGGAGGGAACAGAACATACAAAGAGAGGGAGGGAGGGAAGGAGGGAACAGAACATACAAAGAGAGGGAGGGAGGGAACAGAACATACAAAGAGAGGGAGGGAGGGAGGGAACAGAACATACAAAGAGAGGGAGGGAGGGAATAAAGCAGGGAAGAAACATAACAGACAAAGAGAGGGAGGGAGGGAGGGAGGGAGGGAGGGAGGGAGGGAGGGAGGGAGGGAGGGAGGGAGGGAGGGGGAGGGAGGGAGGGAGGGAGGAAACATAACAGACAAAGAGAGGGAGGGAGGGAGGGAACAGAACATACAAAGAGAGGGAGGGAGGGAGGGAACAGAACATACAAAGAGAGGGAGGGAGGGAGGGAACAGAACATACAAAGAGAGGGAGGGAGGGAACAGAACATACAAAGAGAGGGAGGGAGGGAACAGAACATACAAAGAGAGGGAGGGAGGGAGGGAACAGAACATACAAAGAGAGGGAGGGAGGGAACAGAACATACAAAGAGAGGGAGGGAGGGAGGGAACAGAACATACAAATAGAGGGAGGGAGGGAGGGAGGGAACAGAACATACAAAGAGAGGGAGGGAGGGAACAGAACATACAAAGAGAGGGAGGGAGGGAGGGAGTGAGGGAGGGAACAGAACATACAAAGAGAGGGAGGGAGGGAGGGAGTGAGGGAGGGAACAGAACATACAAAGAGAGGGAGGGAGTGAGGGAGGGAACAGAACATACAAAGAGAGGGAGGGAGTGAGGGAACAGAACATACAAAGAGAGGGAGGGAGTGAGGGAGGGAACAGAACATACAAAGAGAGGGAGGGAGGGAAGGAGGGAACAGAACATACAAAGAGAGGGAGGGAGTGAGGGAGGGAACAGAACATACAAAGAGAGGGAGGGAGGGAGGGAACAGAACATACAAAGAGAGGGAGGGAGGGAACAGAACATACAAAGAGAGGGAGGGAGGGAGGGAGTGAGGGAGGGAACAGAACATACAAAGAGAGGGAGGGAGGGAAGGAGGGAACAGAACATACAAAGAGAGGGAGGGAGGGAGGGAACAGAACATACAAAGAGAGGGAGGGAGGGAGGGAACAGAACATACAAAGAGAGGGAGGGAGGGAGGGAACAGAACATACAAAGAGAGGGAGGGAGGGAACAGAACATACAAAGAGAGGGAGGGAGGGAGGGAGTGAGGGAGGGAGGGAACATACAAAGAGAGGGAGGGAGGGAAGGAGGGAACAGAACATACAAAGAGAGGGAGGGAGGGAACAGAACATACAAAGAGAGGGAGGGAGGGAGGGAACAGAACATACAAAGAGAGGGAGGGAGGGAGGGAACAGAACATACAAAGAGAGGGAGGGAGGGAGGGAACAGAACATACAAAGAGAGGGAGGGAGGGAGGGAACAGAACGGAGGGAGGGAGGGAGGGAGGGAGTGAGGGAGGGAACAGAACATACAAAGAGAGGGAGGGAGGGAAGGAGGGAACAGAACATACAAAGAGAGGGAGGGAGGGAGGGAACAGAACATACAAAGAGAGGGAGGGAGGGAGGGAACAGAACATACAAAGAGAGGGAGGGAGGGAACAGAACATACAAAGAGAGGGAGGGAGGGAGGGAACAGAACATACAAAGAGAGGGAGGGAGGGAGGGAACAGAACATACAAAGAGAGGGAGGGAGGGAACAGAACATACAAAGAGAGGGAGGGAGGGAGGGAACAGAACATACAAAGAGAGGGAGGGAGGGAGGGAACAGAACGGAGGGAGGGAGGGAGGGAGGGAGGGAGGGAGGGAAACAGAACATACAAAGAGAGGGAGGGAGGGAAGGAGGGAACAGAACATACAAAGAGAGGGAGGGAGGGAACAGAACATACAAAGAGAGGGAGGGAGGGAAGGAGGGAACAGAACATACAAAGAGAGGGAGGGAGGGAACAGAACATACAAAGAGAGGGAGGGAGGGAACAGAACATACAAAGAGAGGGAGGGAGGGAACAGAACATACAAAGAGAGGGAGGGAGGGAGGGAGGGAGGGAGGGAGGGAGGGAGGGAGGGAGGGAGGGAGGGAGGGAGGGGGAGGGAGGGAGGGAGGGAGGGAGGGAGGGAGGGAACAGAACATACAAAGAGAGGGAGGAAGGGAGGGAGGGAACAGAACATACAAAGAGAGGGAGGAAGGGAGGGAGGGAACAGAACATACAAAGAGAGAGAGGGAGGGAGGGAATGAAGAAGGGAAGAAACAGAACAGTAAATCCTATTTTAGTGAAGTTTTACTGATGCAGGATTAAGCAACAAGCTACTGTGCTTCTGACAAATAGACCACATGAATAACACCCTGACATCAGAAAAAGGTCACTTAGTTATTGTCAACAACACAAACGAAAGTATAGATGTAGGATCTTCATCTGATCCAGTTTGCAACAGCATGAAAATAATCCTGCAGCAACAGGACATGTGAATTATTATGTGGAATATCATGAATGTTTTTAGAGGTTGATACATTTTTTTGAAAGGGGAAATCAAGTGTAGAATAGAGATCAGGGGGGCGATCAGGGGAAGAACATGGATTATTCAAGAGAGTTTGATCATGTCGTTATTATCGGTGTGTCCTCAAATAGATTGTGATGTCACGTAACTCAGTTAGGATCTATTTTTGCATTGTTTACTTCAGTTTATTTGACTAAATACTTTCTATAACGCTTAAAACGGCATTGTTGGTTAAGGGCTCGTAAGTAAGCATTTCACTGTAAGGTATTCGGCGCATGTGACAAATACAATTTGGTTTAATAGTGAGTCAGCATAATCAATCTTGAATTAGCGATTGTCTTCATGATAGAGACTGTATATCGTTGTAACGGCTCCGTCGAAAATCAAATCAAATCAAATTGTATTTGTCACATACACATGGTTAGCAGATGTTAATGCGAGTGTAGCAAAATGCTTGTGCTTCTAGTTCCGACAATGCAGTGATAACCAACAAGTAATCTAACTGACAATTCCAAAACTACTGTCTTATACACAGTGTAAGGGGATAAGGAATATGTACATAAGGATATATGAATGAGTGATGGTACAGAGCAGCATACAGTAGATGGTATCGAGTACAGTATATACATATGAAATGAGTGTGTAGACAAAGTAAACAAAGTGGCATAGTTAAAGTGGCTAGTGATACATGTATTACATAAGGATGCAGTCGATGATGTAGAGTACAGTATATACATATGCATATGAGATGAATAATGTAGGGTAAGTAACATTATATAACGTAGCATTGTTTAAAGTGGCTAGTGATATATTTACATCATTTCCCATCAATTCCCATTATTAAAGTGGCTGGAGTTGGGTCAGTGTCAATGACAGTGTGTTGGCAGCAGCCACTCAATGTTAGTGGTGGCTGTTTAACAGTCTGATGGCCTTGAGATAGAAGCTGTTTTTCAGTCTCTCGGTCCCTGCTTTGATGCACCTGTACTGACCTCGCCTTCTGGATGATAGCGGGGTGAACAGGCAGTGGCTCGGGTGGTTGTTGTCCTTGATGATCTTTATGGCCTTCCTGTGACATCGGGTGGTGTAGGTGTCCTGGAGGGAAGGTAGTTTGCCCCCGGTGATGCGTTGTGCAGACCTCACTACCCTCTGGAGAGCCTTACGGTTGAGGGCGGAGCAGTTGCCGTACCAGGCGGTGATACAGCCCTCCAGGATGCTCTCGATTGTGCATCTGTAGAAGTTTGTGAGTGCTTTTGGTGACAAGCCGAATTTCTTCAGCCTCCTGAGGTTGAAGAGGCGCTGCTGCGCAGACTGGTATAGGGATTGATTGAATATGTCCGTAAACACACCGGCCAGCTGGTCTGCGCATGCTCTGAGGGCGCGGCTGGGGATGCCGTCTGGGCCTGCAGCCTTGCGAGGGTTAACACGTTTAAATGTCTTACTCACCTCGGCTGCAGTGAAGGAGAGACCGCATGTTTTCGTTGCAGGCCGTGTCAGTGGCACTGTATTGTCCTCAAAGCGGGCAAAAAAGTGATTTAGTCTGCCTGGGAGCAAGACATCCTGGTCCGTGACTGGGCTGGATTTCTTCTTGTAGTCCGTGATTGACTGTAGACCCTGCCACATGCCTCTTGTGTCTGAGCCATTGAATTGAGATTCCACTTTGTCTCTGTACTGACCAAAGCGCAGCGTGGAAAGTGTTCATGATTTTTATTATCAAAAAACAATCAAACAAAATAACAAAAGGTGAAAACGAAAGCACACAGTTCTGTCAGGTAACAGACACTAAACAGAAAACAAGACACCACAAAACCCGGAAGGAAAATGACAACTGATATGTGATCCCCAATCAGAGACAACGATAAACAGCTGCCTCTGATTGGGAACCACAAGCGGCAAAAACAAAGAAATAGAAAACATAGACTTTCCCACCCGAGTCACACCCTGACCTAACCAAACATAGAGAATAATAAGGATCTCTAAGGTCAGGGCGTGACAATCGCACTGCTCTCAGGTAACACTGCAAGTCCTGCTGTCACACAACTCAGTTATGTATCTTAATAGAATCTACTATTGAGTTAGTTAGATATCACAGGCATGGTCCAGACAAAAAGCTTTCACTCTCTGCTTCCCTGTTTCTTCCCAAAATCTAGAATGTTCTTTTTCAGTCATGTCAACAGGATGTTTTCCAGGCGAACAGCAACATCAATGATGGGCTGTGATTGTGTGTGCGAGTGCGTCTGTGTGCATGCTTGCTTGCCTACATGTGTGTGTGCGTGTTTATATGTGTGTGTGTGCATGCTTGCTTGCTTATGCGTGTGTGTGTGTGTGTGTGTGTGTGTGTGTGTGTGTGTGTGTGTGTGTGTGTGTGTGTGTGTGTGTGTGTGTGTGTGTGTGTGTGTGTGTGTGTGTGTGTGTGTGTGTGTGTGTGTGTGTGTGTGTGTGTGTGTGTGTGTGTGTGTGTGCTTATACGTGTGTGTTTGTGTGACTGTCAGCGGATGTTTGTGAGCAGTGAGATGACAGTATCAGTGGACAGCAGACACACAGAGGAAGGAAGCCCTGGTAATCAGTTTGTTATTGAGAGACTGATGCCTAATTGACAGACTAATTACAAGCTCCAGTCTGTGTTGTGTTGTTACGTTTCACCTCACTACTGATTATGGCTGTATGGTTAAAGTGAAAATCAAAAACCGATCTTTGGTCCACTGGTCCACTGTTGAGCAGCCACGTCATCATGATGATGTCTTTTATATTCAGTCCAATATCTTGACAACTTGACTGCTGACATGCAAAACATTTTGGGACTGTATCAACAGTGGACTAATGACAAAAAAAACAAAAGATTAAATCATAGCCAAGCCCAACATTTACCTGTGTTGACCTTTACTGACTAACCCTAACTACATACACACAGGCATGAACGAGAGAGAGAAGCGAGGAGAGAGTGAGTGACAGGGAGAAACAGAGAAAGGGAATACGAGAGAAACGAGAGAAGAATAAAAGAGAAAAACGTGGGAGGCTGTAACTCATCCAATGTGCTCTGTGTGTTAAGCTCTGTCTAACTCTACAAGCTCTGTGTGTTAAGCTCTGTCTAACTCTACAAGCTCTGTGTGTTAAGCTCTGTCTAACTCTACAAGCTCTGTGTGTTAAGCTCTGTCTAACTCTACAAGCTCTGTGTGTTAAGCTCTGTCTAACTCTACAAGCTCTGTGTGTTAAGCTCTGTCTAACTCTACAAGCTCTGTGTGTTAAGCTCTGTCTAACTCTACAAGCTCTGTGTGTTAAGCTCTGCCTAACTCTACAAGCTCTGTGTGTTAAGCTCTGTCTAACTCTACAAGCTCTGTGTGTTAAGCTCTGTCTAACTCTACAAGCTCTGTGTGTTAAGCTCTGTCTAACTCTACAAGCTCTGTGTGTTAAGCTCTGTCTAACTCTACAAGCTCTGTGTGTTAAGCTCTGTCTAACTCTATAAGCTCTGTTTGTTAAACTCTGTCTAACTCTACAAGCTCTGTGTGTTAAGCTCTGTCTAACTCTGCACGCTCTGTTTGTTAAGCCCTGTCTAACTCTAGAGGCCCTGTGTGTTAAGCTCTGTCTAACTCTACAAGCTCTGTTTGTTAAGCTCTGTCTAACTCTACAGGCTCTGTGTGTTAAACCCTGTCTAACTCTACAGGGTCTGTGTGTTAAACCCTGTGGAGCTAAATGGCTAATCCAGCCTATCAACACACTGGGAGACAGAGCAGTAGGAGAAGAAGCACACAGTCAACCTAGCAAACCGGAAATATTCCCAGAACATTAGCTAAGATTCCCATTAAGTTTAAGTTAGGTTATTATCTAACATTAGGAAAATACCATCCCAAAAACACTCAAAAACATTCAGAAAAAGTTTTAAATTAAATTTCCTTGAAATGTTCTAACATTCACAAAAATGTTGTGCCCAACATTTGTAACAACCACCACAGAACGTTCCCCAAACGTTGTCATTATGTTTCCAGGTAATGTAACAACATGTACCAGTAATGTATTTAGAACACACTGCTGCCACAAAATGTGAGAACAATGTTCTGGGAACGTTCTTGCAACATCAGGCAAATGTTTTCTACAAATCATCAACACAACTGGACAGTTTCTGTGTTATGAGAAAAATTGCCGCAACCAAACGAATGTCCTGGAAACTTTCACAGAACAAATTTTGGTGCACACCCAGACCAACCATCTGCTGTGTATAATAATGATCTGAGGAGACAGATGGAGGCTAGATCACATGATTTCGAGGAACGATGACTGACGTTAGAACATACTGTACGAATCACGTTTAAGTGACAAAGCATTCGTTTTCCCGTTACTTCAGTCATCATGAAACTGTCACCAAAGGATGTCGTGTTAATGATTGGCAATAGAATCATTGTTCTGATGATAAGCTGACGTTCCCTCAACGTATATATAGGTGTGCTGTCTGGATGTTATTGCCTATATGGTTACAGAAGATCATCAGCACCCCTAGGAAAAACTCACAGCAACGGGTGACTTTTTGGAGGATTTCTTGGTTGCTATAGCAACAGGGAGAGTGCATAACGGTGGGCTGACATTTGTTTGACTAAGTCCAGATTGATCTATCCTAGCAGAGCCCAGTGAATCCACATATTACACTGTAACTACTATGGGCTTGGATGGGAGGGCCGTACATGAGAGACAGACAGAGAAACTCAGAAGAGTTTGTGTGTGTGTGCGTTAATATGACTGTGTGCGTTAATGTGTGTGTGTGTGTGTGTGTGTGTGTGTGTGTGTGTGTGTGTGTGTGTGTGTGTGTGTGTGTGTGTGTGTGTGTGTGTGTGTGTGTGTGTGTGTGTGTGTGTGTGTGTGTGTGTGTGTGTGTGTGTGTGTGTGTGTGTGTGTGTGTGTGCCTGTGTCTCTAAAATGTATGAAACTAGGGTCGGGCACCCAGGGGCCCCCTCACAGAGTCAGTTAATGTGTGCTGTTTAAACCCTCTATACCTACTAACTGGAGCTGAGACTGACACAGATAAATCACTGTAGGGGCCCCTGTGGCCCCCGGCCTATCAGTCGGAGGAGCCTTCTTCCTTTATTCACAGCTGACAGCAAACAGTTCTCAGCACCACTCAGCACCGTGGTACTCAGCCATCCCACTGAAAGAGATGTGGCTCAGCAATGTGGTACTCAGGACTTCAGCCATCCCACTGAAAGAGATGTGGCTCAGCAATGTGGTACTCAGGACTTCAGCCATCCCAGTGAAGGAGATGTGGCTCAGCACTGTGGTACTCAGGCCTCCAGACATCCCAGTGAAGGAGATGTGGCTCAGCACTGTGGTCCTCAGGTCTTCAGCCATTCCAGTGAAGGAGATGTGGCTCAGCACTGTGGTACCCAGGCCTCCAGACATCCCAGTGAAGGAGATGTGGCTCAGCACTGTGGTACTCAGGCCTCCAGACATCCCAGTGAAGGAGATGTGGCTCAGCACTGTGGTACTCAGGCCTTCAGCCATTCCAGTGAAGGAGATGTGGCTCAGCACTGTGGTACTCAGGCCTCCAGACATCCCAGTGAAGGAGATGTGGCTCAGCACTGTGGTCCTCAGGCCTTCAGCCATTCCAGTGAAGGAGATGTGGCTCAGCACTGTGGTACCCAGGCCTCCAGACATCCCAGTGAAGGAGATGTGGCTCAGCACTGTGGTACTCAGGCATCCAGACATCCCAGTGAAGGAGATGTGGCTCAGCACTGTGGTCCTCAGGCCTTCAGCCATTCCAGTGAAGGAGATGTGGCTGAGCACTGTGGTACCCAGGCCTCCAGACATCCCAGTGAAGGAGATGTGGCTCAGCACTGTGGTACTCAGGCCTCCAAACATCCCAGTGAAGGAGATGTGGCTCAGCACTGTGGTACTCAGGCCTCCAGACATCCCAGTGAAGGAGATGTGGCGTCCTCTCTAAAAGGTCAGGGCTCGGAAAGTGCACAGGCGTAGGTTTTATCAGAGACGGACAGGCATATTAAAAAAGACAGACTGAGAGATGAAGAGAGAGAAGAAAGGACCAAAATAGATAAAGAGACAGACATACTGTACAGACAGACATGCATACATACAGATATGGTGGTAAAAACAGACAGACAGACAGACAGACAGACAGACAGACAGACAGACAGACAGACAGACAGACAGACAGACAGACAGACAGACAGACAGACAGACAGACAGACAGACAGACAGACAGACAGACAGACAGACAGACAGACAGACAGACAGACAGACAGACAGACAGACAGACAGACAGACAGACAGACAGACAGACAGACAGACAGACAGACAAAAACAGCCTGACAGCTCGAGAGACAAACAGATAAAACCAAAAAAACATTCACACCAACTCAAAGCTAATCTGCGTCATCTCCTCAATTTAGCCTCATAGTGCATTCTTACGACATCGCTATGGAACCTAGTGAACAATACCCAAGCAGATACATCCATATATGGAAGGTGGAATCAGAGTCCCAGACTGGACTAATATGGATCTACTGGGCTTAGGACCCACTCAGACTGGACTAATATGGATCTACTGGGCTTAGGACCCACTCAGACTGGACTAATATGGATCTACTGGGCTTCGGACCCACTCAGACTGGACTAATATGGATCTACTGGGCTTAGGACCCACTCACACTGGACTAATATGGATCTACTGGGCTTAGGACCCACTCAGACTGGACTAATATGGATCTACTGGGCTTAGGACCCACTCAGACTGGACTAATGTGGATATACCGGGCTTAGGACCCACTCAGACTGGACTAATGTGGATATACCGGGCTTAGGACCCACTCAGACTGGACTAATGTGGATATACCGGGCTTAGGACCCACTCAGACTGGACTAATGTGGATATACCGGGCTTAGGACCCACTCAGACTGAACTAATGTGGATATACCGGGCTTAGGACCCACTCAGACTGAACTAATGTGGATATACCGGGCTTAGGACCCACAGCACAGTATATCCACACTCCTAGCAGAGATCTGGCTGAATCACAAGTGGCTTCCTCTCCCAAAGAACACAACTCCAACTATCTGGGTGTATAATATAGGGTAGACAAGCTGGCAGTATACTGCCTGACTCAAATCCATTTTCCCTGTGCAAAACCAAGCTTGGATTCTGATTGCTATGAAAAAAAGTGAAGGAATGTATAAATTCCCACCACCCAGACGCGTGGGCTTACAACAGGTTGGAACAAGCAGCCTTCCAGCGTACTGTACGCCAAGAAAACATTTAGCTTTCAGCTCCATACAGCACAGTGCTAAGAGAGTTTCAGCTCCATCCAACACAGTGCTAAGAGAGATTCAGCTCCATACAACACAGTGCTAAGAGAGATTCAGCTCCATACAGCACAGTGCTAAGAGAGTTTCAGCTCCATCCAACACAGTGCTAAGAGAGATTCAGCTCCATACAGCACAGTGCTAAGAGAGATTCAGCTCCATACAGCACAGTGCTAAGAGAGTTTCAGCTCCATCCAACACAGTGCTAAGAGAGATTCAGCTCCACACAACACAGTGCTAAGAGAGATTCAGCTCCATACAACACAGTGCTAAGAGAGTTTCAGCTCCATACAACACAGTGCTAAGAGAGATTCAGCTCCATACAACACAGTGTTAAGAGAGATTCAGCTCCATACAACACAGTGCTAAGAGAGATTCAGCTCCATACAACACAGGGCTAAGACATTCAGCTCCGTACAACACAGTGCTAAAAGATTCAGCTCCGTACAACACAGTGCTAAAAGACAGCATACTTGGCTGCTTCTATACTTCAGAATTATTAATAGCCACTAAATACCACACAGACAGAACAACTATGACGATGACAGATTCTGTTAGAAGTTGTAGTTAGGCACTGATCTAGGATCAGTATACATTCTGACAAAGCCTAACCAGAAGCATTAGGGAGAGAAACAGAAAACTGACCTCAGATCAGCATCTAGGGTTGCCTGACAACTCAACCTGAATTTAATTCCGCTGCTCTATCATTTACATTTACATTTAAGTCATTTAGCAGACGCTCTTATCCAGAGCGACTATCGATCGCTTTATACATTCAATCGGAAACTGCCATCCTTGAAGTTGTTCCTGTGACTTCCAAATGAAGGGAGTTGTACAAAACAACTTCATACGCGATTGGATTGTCTCTAACAAATCAAAGTTGATAACGTC
Organism: Oncorhynchus gorbuscha; assembly: GCF_021184085.1. NCBI lineage: Eukaryota > Metazoa > Chordata > Actinopteri > Salmoniformes > Salmonidae > Oncorhynchus > Oncorhynchus gorbuscha. The sequence goes on from NC_060195.1 coordinate 66,550,609, forward strand.
ATCATGTAGGCCAGCTCTGGCCCAACCCATCGGTTTCTCAAACCAATCAGAACATTCAGAATGTATTTGCATTCTAGAAATCATCGGGGAGAGAGGCCAATCCAGGCACATGGCGGAGAAGAAACATCAGTTGGACAGAGCGATGTAAAAGGGTATCCAGGCAACATCTAGGGGAAACGTCACGCTACTTCTAAATGGTGAGTATGGGTGGAGATGTCGTCAGGGAGAAATATCTTTTCATTGGCTCCCATGAAAAATAATCTTGCCGATCGAACCACATTTGGGATACCTGAAGCCTTCGCCTGCCCACACAAGAGAAACTGCAGTAGTAGTGGCAGTCTGCCTGGGCAAATAAATACTTCAGGTTCTAAGAGGCCAAATAAGGACGTCAAGCCGAACAGTACTTCAGATGGAGTTATAGAGCTAACCAGGCTTCTATTTGATTTGAATGGCAAACAAATATGTTGGGTATTGTGACGGAGAGTTGGACTTGGTATTGTGACAACCATGTTGGACATTTCGACACGACATCGAGCGTGTAATGTATTCCTCTGGATATCTGTGTATTACTGGCAGTTCTTTGGTAATGGTAAAATAAGGCCTTGCGGTTGCAGAGAGACGGAGGGAAAGTTAAACCATAGCAGTAACACAGTAGGAAAACCTATGATGAATGACGACTAGCATGCTGCCAGGAGAATATCAAGCGGCTGTATTTCCAACATGACGACACTTCCCCAGCCAACTGTTTCCAGTTCTATAGACGTCCATCAACACTACTTGACCGTAGCCAAACACAAACCGCTTAAAGGCAAGCTTTTCCATTTCCACGCCATAAAAACCCATCTGCAAAGCCAGACGTCATGGCGAGAACTTGATTGAGCTAACGACCTTCTCACTCGTTCCCGCTAGACGCTACTTTACCAGGCTACTTAGGAAAACAACCTCCCTTGGCTTTGGGGCTGCAAGAAGTGTACATCAATAGTATCTACAGACTGTACAGAGGTTTTCCTGGCTTTCTACTGTATAACCTAGCCTCACTACATACTGTATACACTAGCCTCACTATATACTGTATACCCTAGCCTCACTACATACTGTATACACTAGCCTCACTATATACTGTATACACTAGTCTCACTATATACTGTATACACTAGCCTCACTATATACTGTATACCCTAGCCTCACTATATACTGTATACACTAGCATCACTATATACTGTATACACTAGTCTCACTATATACTGTATACACTAGCCTCACTATATACTGTATACACTAGCATCACTATATACTGTATACACTAGCCTCACTATATACTGTATACCCTAGCCTCACTATATACTGTATACACTAGCATCACTACATACTGTATACACTAGCCTCACTATATACTGCATACACTAGCCTCACTATATACTGTATACACTAGCATCACTACATACTGTATACACTAGTCTCACTATATACTGTATACACTAGCCTCACTATATACTGTATACACTAGCATCACTATATACTGTATACACTAGCCTCACTACATACTGTATACACTAGTCTCACTATATACTGTATACACTAGCCTTACTATATACTGTATACACTAGCCTCACTATATACTGTATACACTAGCCTCACTATATACTGAATACCCTAGCCTCACTATATACTGTATACACTAGCCTCACTATATACTGTATACCCTAGCCTCACTATATACTGTATACACTAGCCTCACTATATACTGTATAACCTAGCCTCACTATATACTGTATAACCTAGCCTCACTCTATAATGTATACACTAGCCTCACTATATACTGTATACCCTAGCCTCACTATATACTGTATACACTAGCCTCACTATATACTGTATAACCTAGCCTCACTATATACTGTATAACCTAGCCTCACTCTATAATGTATAACCTAGCCTCACTATATACTGTATACACCAGCATCACTATATACTGTATACACTAGCCTCACTATATACTGTATACTGCATACACTAGCCTCACTATATACTGTATACCCTAGCCTCACTATATACTGTATACACCAGCATCACTATATACTGTATACACTAGCCTCACTATATACTGTATACTGCATACACTAGCCTCACTATATACTGTATACACTAGCCTCACTATATACTGTATACACTAGCCTCACTACATACTGTATACACTAGCATCACTATATACTGTATACTGCATACACTAGCCTCACTATATACTGTATACTGCATACACTAGCCTCACTATATACTGTATACACTAGCATCACTATATACTGTATACTGCATACACTGGCCTCACTATATACTGTATACACTAGCCTCACTATATATTGTATACTGCATACACTAGCCTCACTATATACTGTATACTGCATACACTAGCATCGCTATATACTGTATACACTAGCATCACTATATACTGTATACACTAGCCTCACTATATACTGCATACACTAGCATCACTATATACTGTATACACTAGCATCACTATATACTGTATACACTAGCCATACTATATACTGTATACACTAGCCTCACTATATACTGTATACCCTAGCCTCACTATATACTGTATACAACAGCCTCACTATATACTGTATACACTAGCCTCACTATATATTGTATACCCTAGCCTCACTACATACTGTATACCCTAGCCTCACTGTATACTGTATACACTAGCCTCACTATATACTGTATACTCTAGCCTCACTATAAACTGTATACACTAGCCTAAACCCACTATATACTGCATACACTAGACCCACTATATACTGTATACCCTAGACCCACTATGTAATATATACCCTAGCCTCACTATATACTGTATACAATAGCCTCACTATTTACTGTATACAATACCCTAGACCCACTATGTAATATATACCCTAGCCTAACTATATACTGTATAAAATAGCCTCACTATATACTGTATACAATACCCTAGACCCACTATATACTGTATACCCTAGCCTCACTATATACTGTATACAATAGCCTAGACCCACTATTTACACTGTATACACAAGCTTAACCCACTAAATACTGTATACCCTAGCCTCACTATATACTGTATACCCTAGCCTCACTATATACTGTATACAATACCCTAGACCCACTATATACTGTATACCCTAGCCTCACTATATACTGTATACAATAGCCTAGACCCACTATTTACACTGTATACACAAGCTTAACCCACTAAATACTGTATACCCTAGCCTCACTATATACTGTATACCCTAGCCTCACTATATACTGTATACAATACCCTAGACCCACTATATACTGTATACCCTAGACCCACTATATACTGTATACCCTAGCCTCACTATATACTGTGTACAATAGCCTAGACCCACTATTTACACAAGCTTAACCCACTAAATAATGTATACCCTAGCCTCACTATATACTGTATACCCTAGCCTCACTATATACTGTATACACTAGCCTCACTATATACTGTATACACTAGCCTCACTATATACTGTATACACTAGCCTCACTATATACTGTATACAATACCCTAGACCCACTATATACTGTATACCCTAGCCTCACTATATACTGTGTACAATAGCCTAGACCCACTATTTACACAAGCTTAAACCACTAAATACTGTATACCCTAGCCTCACTATATACTGTATACCCTAGCCTCACTATATACTGTATACACTAGCCTCACTATATACTGTATACACTAGCCTCACTATATACTGTATACACTAGCCTCACTATATACTGTATACAATACCCTAGACCCACTAAATACTGTATACCCTAGCCTCACTACATACTGTATACACTAGCCTCACTATATACTGTATACACTAGCCTCACTATATACTGTATACACTAGCATCACTATATACTGTATACACTAGCCTCACTATATACTGTATAACCTAGCCTCACTATATACTGTATAACCTAGCCTCACTATATACTGTATACACTAGCCTCACTATATACTGTATACACTAGCCTCACTATATACTGTATACTGCATACACTAGCCTCACTATATAATGTATACCCTAGCCTCACTATATACTGTATACACCAGCATCACTATATACTGTATACACTAGCCTCACTATATACTGTATACTGCATACACTAGCCTCACTATATACTGTATACACTAGCATCACTATATACTGTATACACTAGCCTCACTATATACTGTATACACTAGCCTCACTATATACTGTATACACTAGCATCACTATATACTGTATACACTAGCATCACTATATACTGTATACACTAGCCTCACTACATACTGTATACACTAGCATCACTATATACTGTATACACTAGCATCACTATATACTGTATACACTAGCCTCACTATATACTGCATACACTAGCATCACTATATACTGTATACACTAGCCTCACTATATACTGTATACACCAGCATCACTATCTACTGTATACCCTAGCCTCACTATATACTGTATACACTAGCATCACTATATACTGTATACACTAGCCGTACTATATACTGTATACACTAGCCTCACTATATACTGTATACCCTAGCCTCACTATATACTGTATACAACAGCCTCACTATATACTGTATACACTAGCCTCACTATATATTGTATACCCTAGCCTCACTACATACTGTATACCCTAGCCTCACTGTATACTGTATACACTAGCATCACTATATATTGTATACACTAGCCTCACTATATACTGTATACTCTAGCCTCACTATAAACTGTATACACTAGCCTAAACCCACTATATACTGCATACACTAGACCCACTATATACTGTATACCCTAGACCCACTATGTAATATATACCCTAGCCTCACTATATACTGTATACAATAGCCTCACTATTTACTGTATACAATACCCTAGACCCACTATGTAATATATACCCTAGCCTAACTATATACTGTATACAATAGCCTCACTATATACTGTATACAATACCCTAGACCCACTATATACTGTATACCCTAGCCTCACTATATACTGTATACAATAGCCTAGACCCACTATTTACACTGTATACACAAGCTTAACCCACTAAATACTGTATACCCTAGCCTCACTATATACTGTATACCCTAGCCTCACTATATACTGTATACAATACTCTAGACCCACTATATACTGTATACCCTAGACCCACTATATACTGTATACCCTAGCCTCACTATATCCTGTGTACAATAGCCTAGACCCACTATTTACACAAGCTTAACCCACTAAATAATGTATACCCTAGCCTCACTATATACTGTATACCCTAGCCTCACTATATACTGTATACACTAGCCTCACTATATACTGCATACACTAGCCTCACTATATACTGTATACACTAGCCTCACTATATACTGTATACACTAGCCTCACTATATACTGTATACAATACCCTAGACCCACTATATACTGTATACCCTAGCCTCACTATATACTGTGTACAATAGCCTAGACCCACTATTTACACAAGCTTAAACCACTAAATACTGTATACCCTAGCCTCACTATATACTGTATACCCTAGCCTCACTATATACTGTATACACTAGCCTCACTATATACTGTATACACTAGCCTCACTATATACTGTATACACTAGCCTCACTATATACTGTATACAATACCCTAGACCCACTAAATACTGTATACCCTAGCCTCACTACATACTGTATACACTAGCCTCACTATATACTGTATACACTAGCATCACTATATACTGTATACACTAGCCTCACTATATACTGCATACACTAGCATCACTATATACTGTAAACACTAGCCTCACTATATACTGTATACACCAGCATCACTATAGACTGTATACACTAGCCTAAACCCACTATATACTGCATACTCTAGACCCACTATATACTGTATACCCTAGACCCACTATGTAATATATACCCTAGCCTCACTATATACTGTATACAATAGCCTCACTATTTACTGTATACAATACCCTAGACCCACTATGTAATATATACCCTAGCCTAACTATATACTGTATACAATAGCCTCACTATATACTGTATACAATACCCTAGACCCACTATATACTGTATACCCTAGCCTCACTATATACTGTATACCCTAGCCTCACTATATACTGTATACAATACCCTAGACCCACTATATACTGTATACCATAGCCTCACTATATACTGTATACACTAGCCTCACTATATACTGTATACACTAGCCTCACTATATACTGTATACACTAGCCTCACTATATACTGTGTACAATAGCCTAGACCCACTATTTACACTGTATACACAAGCTTAACCCACTAAATATTGTATACCCTAGCCTCACTATATACTGTATACCCTAGCCTCACTATATACTGTATACAATACCCTAGACCCACTATGTAATATATACCCTAGCCTAACTATATACTGTATACAATAGCCTCACTATATACTGTATACAATACCCTAGACCCACTATATACTGTATACCCTAGCCTCACTATATACTGTATACAATAGCCTAGACCCACTATTTACACTGTATACACAAGCTTAACCCACTAAATACTGTATACCCTAGCCTCACTATATACTGTATACCCTAGCCTCACTATATACTGTATACAATACCCTAGACCCACTATATACTGTATACCCTAGACCCACTATATACTGTATACCCTAGCCTCACTATATACTGTATACACTAGCCTCACTATATACTGTATACTGCATACACTAGCCTCACTATATACTATATACCCTAGCCTCACTATATACTGTATACACCAGCATCACTATATACTGTATACACTAGCCTCACTATATACTGTATACTGCATACACTAGCCTCACTATATACTGTATACACTAGCATCACTATATACTGTATACACTAGCCTCACTATATACTGTATACACTAGCCTCACTATATACTGTATACACTAGCATCACTATATACTGTATACACTAGCATCACTATATACTGTATACACTAGCCTCACTACATACTGTATACACTAGCATCACTATATACTGTATACACTAGCATCACTATATACTGTATACACTAGCCTCACTATATACTGCATACACTAGCATCACTATATACTGTATACACTAGCCTCACTATATACTGTATACACCAGCATCACTATCTACTGTATACCCTAGCCTCACTATATACTGTATACACTAGCATCACTATATACTGTATACACTAGCCGTACTATATACTGTATACACTAGCCTCACTATATACTGTATACCCTAGCCTCACTATATACTGTATACAACAGCCTCACTATATACTGTATACACTAGCCTCACTATATATTGTATACCCTAGCCTCACTACATACTGTATACCCTAGCCTCACTGTATACTGTATACACTAGCATCACTATATATTGTATACACTAGCCTCACTATATACTGTATACTCTAGCCTCACTATAAACTGTATACACTAGCCTAAACCCACTATATACTGCATACACTAGACCCACTATATACTGTATACCCTAGACCCACTATGTAATATATACCCTAGCCTCACTATATACTGTATACAATAGCCTCACTATTTACTGTATACAATACCCTAGACCCACTATGTAATATATACCCTAGCCTAACTATATACTGTATACAATAGCCTCACTATATACTGTATACAATACCCTAGACCCACTATATACTGTATACCCTAGCCTCACTATATACTGTATACAATAGCCTAGACCCACTATTTACACTGTATACACAAGCTTAACCCACTAAATACTGTATACCCTAGCCTCACTATATACTGTATACCCTAGCCTCACTATATACTGTATACAATACCCTAGACCCACTATATACTGTATACCCTAGACCCACTATATACTGTATACCCTAGCCTCACTATATCCTGTGTACAATAGCCTAGACCCACTATTTACACAAGCTTAACCCACTAAATAATGTATACCCTAGCCTCACAATATACTGTATACCCTAGCCTCACTATATACTGTATACACTAGCCTCACTATATACTGCATACACTAGCCTCACTATATACTGTATACACTAGCCTCACTATATACTGTATACACTAGCCTCACTATATACTGTATACAATACCCTAGACCCACTATATACTGTATACCCTAGCCTCACTATATACTGTGTACAATAGCCTAGACCCACTATTTACACAAGCTTAAACCACTAAATACTGTATACCCTAGCCTCACTATATACTGTATACCCTAGCCTCACTATATACTGTATACACTAGCCTCACTATATACTGTATACACTAGCCTCACTATATACTGTATACACTAGCCTCACTATATACTGTATACAATACCCTAGACCCACTAAATAGTGTATACCCTAGCCTCACTACATACTGTATACACTAGCCTCACTATATACTGTATACACTAGCATCACTATATACTGTATACACTAGCCTCACTATATACTGCATACACTAGCATCACTATATACTGTAAACACTAGCCTCACTATATACTGTATACACCAGCATCACTATAGACTGTATACACTAGCCTAAACCCACTATATACTGCATACTCTAGACCCACTATATACTGTATACCCTAGACCCACTATGTAATATATACCCTAGCCTCACTATATACTGTATACAATAGCCTCACTATTTACTGTATACAATACCCTAGACCCACTATGTAATATATACCCTAGCCTAACTATATACTGTATACAATAGCCTCACTATATACTGTATACAATACCCTAGACCCACTATATACTGTATACCCTAGCCTCACTATATACTGTATACCCTAGCCTCACTATATACTGTATACAATACCCTAGACCCACTATATACTGTATACACTAGCCTCACTATATACTGTATACACTAGCCTCACTATATACTGTATACACTAGCCTCACTATATACTGTATACACTAGCCTCACTATATACTGTGTACAATAGCCTAGACCCACTATTTACACTGTATACACAAGCTTAACCCACTAAATATTGTATACCCTAGCCTCACTATATACTGTATACCCTAGCCTCACTATATACTGTATACAATACCCTAGACCCACTATGTAATATATACCCTAGCCTAACTATATACTGTATACAATAGCCTCACTATATACTGTATACAATACCCTAGACCCACTATATACTGTATACCCTAGCCTCACTATATACTGTATACAATAGCCTAGACCCACTATCTACACTGTATACACAAGCTTAACCCACTAAATACTGTATACCCTAGCCTCACTATATACTGTATACCCTAGCCTCACTATATACTGTATACAATACCCTAGACCCACTATATACTGTATACCCTAGACCCACTATATACTGTATACCCTAGCCTCACTATATACTGTGTACAATAGCCTAGACCCACTATTTACACAAGCTTAACCCACTAAATAATGTATACCCTAGCCTCACTATATACTGTATACCCTAGCCTCACTATATACTGTATACACTAGCCTCACTATATACTGCATACACTAGCCTCACTATATACTGTATACACTAGCCTCACTATATACTGTATACACTAGCCTCACTATATACTGTATACAATACCCTAGACCCACTATATACTGTATACCCTAGCCTCACTATATACTGTGTACAATAGCCTAGACCCACTATTTACACAAGCTTAAACCACTAAATACTGTATACCCTAGCCTCACTATATACTGTATACCCTAGCCTCACTATATACTGTATACACTAGCCTCACTATATACTGTATACACTAGCCTCACTATATACTGTATACACTAGCCTCACTATATACTGTATACAATACCCTAGACCCACTAAATACTGTATACCCTAGCCTCACTACATACTGTATACACTAGCCTCACTATATACTGTATACACTAGCATCACTATATACTGTATACACTAGTCTCACTATATACTGTATACACTAGCCTCACTATATACTGTATACACTAGCCTCACTATATACTGTATAACCTAGCCTCACTATATACTGTATAACCTAGCCTCACTCTATAATGTATACACTAGCCTCACTATATACTGTATACACTAGCCTCACTATATACTGTATACACTAGCCTCACTACATACTGTATACACTAGCATCACTATATACTGTATACACTAGCATCACTATATACTGTATACACTAGCCTCACTATATACTGCATACACTAGCATCACTATATACTGTAAACACTAGCCTCACTATATACTGTATACACCAGCATCACTATAGACTGTATACACTAGCCTAAACCCACTATATACTGCATACTCTAGACCCACTATATACTGTATACCCTAGACCCACTATGTAATATATACCCTAGCCTCACTATATACTGTATACAATAGCCTCACTATTTACTGTATACAATACCCTAGACCCACTATGTAATATATACCCTAGCCTAACTATATACTGTATACAATAGCCTCACTATATACTGTATACAATACCCTAGACCCACTATATACTGTATACCCTAGCCTCACTATATACTGTATACCCTAGCCTCACTATATACTGTATACAATACCCTAGACCCACTATATACTGTATACCATAGCCTCACTATATACTGTATACACTAGCCTCACTATATACTGTATACACTAGCCTCACTATATACTGTATACCATACCCTAGACCCACTATATACTGTATACCCTAGCCTCACTATATACTGTGTACAATAGCCTAGATCCACTATTTACACTGTATACATAAGCTTAACCCACTAAATACTGTATACCCTAGCCTCACTATATACTGTATACAATACCCTAGACCCACTATATACTGTATACCCTAGACCCACTATATACTGTATACCCTAGCCTCACTATATACTGTATACTCTAGCCTCACTATAAACTGTATACACTAGCCTAAACCCACTATATACTGCATACCCTAGACCCACTATATACTGTATACCCTAGCCTCACTATAGACTGTATACACTAGCCTAAACCCACTATATACTGCATACTCTAGACCCACTATATACTGTATACCCTAGACCCACTATGTAATATATACCCTAGCCTCACTATATACTGTATACAATAGCCTCACTATTTACTGTATACACTAGCCTCACTATATACTGTATACACTAGCCTCACTATATACTGTGTACAATAGCCTAGACCCACTATTTACACAAGCTTAACCCACTAAATAATGTATACCCTAGCCTCACTATATACTGTATACCCTAGCCTCACTATATACTGTATACACTAGCCTCACTATATACTGTATACACTAGCCTCACTATATACTGTATACACTAGCCTCACTATATACTGTATACAATACCCTAGACCCACTATATACTGTATACCCTAGCCTCACTACATACTGTATACACTAGCTTCACTATATACTGTATACACTAGCATCACTATATACTGTATACACTAGTCTCACTATATACTGTATACACTAGCCTCACTATATACTGTATACACTAGCCTCACTATATACTGTATAACCTAGCCTCACTATATACTGTATAACCTAGCCTCACTCTATAATGTATACACTAGCCTCACTATATACTGTATACACTAGCCTCACTATATACTGTATACACTAGCCTCACTACATACTGTATAACCTAGCCTCACTATATACTGTATACACTAGCAACACTATATACTGTATACACTAGCCTCACTATATACTGCATACACTAGCATCACTATAGACTGTATACACTAGCCTAAACCCACTATATACTGCATACTCTAGACCCACTATATACTGTATACCCTAGACCCACTATGTAATATATACCCTAGCCTCACTATATACTGTATACAATAGCCTCACTATTTACTGTATACAATACCCTAGACCCACTATGTAATATATACCCTAGCCTAACTATATACTGTATACAATAGCCTCACTATATACTGTATACAATACCCTAGACCCACTATATACAGTATACCCTAGCCTCACTATATACTGTATACCCCAGCCTCACTATATACTGTATACAATACCCTATACCCACTATATACTGTATACCCTAGCCTCACTATATACTGTATACACTAGCCTCACTATATACTGTATACACTAGCCTCACTATATACTGTATACAATACCCTAGACCCACTATATACTGTATACCCTAGCCTCACTATATACTGTATACTCTAGCCTCACTATAAACTGTATACACTAGCCTAAACCCACTATATACTGCATACCCTAGACCCACTATATACTGTATACCCTAGCCTCACTATAGACTGTATACACTAGCCTAAACCCACTATATACTGCATACTCTAGACCCCCTATATACTGTATACCCTAGACCCACTATGTAATATATACCCTAGCCTCACTATATACTGTATACAATAGCCTCACTATTTACTGTATACAATACCCTAGACCCACTATGTAATATATACCCTAGCCTAACTATATACTGTATACAATAGCCTCACTATATACTGTATACAATACCCTAGACCCACTATATACTGTATACCCTAGTCTCACTATATACTGTATACCCTAGCCTCACTATATACTGTATACAATACCCTAGACCCACTATATACTGTATACCCTAGCCTCACTATATACTGTATACACTAGCCTCACTATATACTGTATACACTAGCCTCACTATATACTGTATACAATACCCTAGACCCACTATATACTGTATACCCTAGCCTCACTATATACTGTGTACAATAGCCTAGACCCACTATTTACACTGTATACACAAGTGTACAACTGTGTACAATAGCCTAGACCCACTATTTTCACTGTATACACAAGCTTAACCCACTAAATACTGTATACCCTAGCCTCACTATATACTGTATACCCTAGCCTCACTATATACTGTATACAATACCCTAGACCCACTATATAGAGCCTCACTCTATAATGTATACACTAGCCTCACTATATACTGTATACACTAGCCTCACCACATACTGTATACACTAGCCTCACTACATACTGTATACACTAGCATCACTATATACTGTATACACTAGCATCACTATATACTGTATACACTAGCCTCACTATATACTGCATACACTAGCATCACTATATACTGTATACACTAGCCTCACTGTATACTGTATACACTAGCATCACTATATATTGTATACACTAGCCTCACTATATACTGTATACTCTAGCCTCACTATAAACTGTATACACTAGCCTAAACCCACTATATACTGCATACCCTAGACCCACTATATACTGTATACCCTAGCCTCACTATAGACTGTATACACTAGCCTAAACCCACTATATACTGCATACTCTAGACCCACTATATACTGTATACCCTAGACCCACTGTAATATATACCCTAGCCTCACTATATACTGTATACAATAGCCTCACTATATACTGTATACAATACCCTAGACCCACTATGTAATATATACCCTAGCCTAACTATATACTGTATACAATAGCCTCACTATATACTGTATACAATAGCCTCACTATGTACTGTATACAATACCCTAGACCCACTATTTACACAAGCTTAACCCACTAAATACTGTATACCCTAGCCTCACTATATACTGTATACAATACCCTAGACCCACTATATACTGTATACCCTAGCCTCACTATATACTGTGTACAATAGCCTAGACCCACTATTTACACAAGCTTAACCCACTAAATACTGTATACCCTAGCCTCACTATATACTGTATACCCTAGCCTCACTATATACTGTATACACTAGCCTCACTATATACTGTATACACTAGCCTCACTATATACTGTATACAATACCCTAGACCCACTATATACTGTATACCCTAGCATCACTATATACCCTATACAATACCCTAGACCAACACGATATACTGTATAGCCTAGCCTCACTACATACTGTATATATTAGCCTAAACCCACTAAATACTGTATACCCTATACACTAGCATCACTATATACTGTAAACCCTAGCCTCACAATATATCCTGTATACCCTAGCCTCACTGTATACACTAGCATCACTATATACTGTAAAACCTAGCCTCACTATATACTGTATAGACTAGCCTCACTATATACTGTATACCCTAGCCTCACTATATACTGTATACCCTAGCCTCACTGTATACTGTATACCCTAACCTCACTATATACTGTATACCCTAGCCTCACTGTATACTGTATACCCTAACCTCACTATATACTGTATACCCTAGCCATGCCCACTATGTACTGTATACCCTAACCTCACTATATACTGTATACCCTAGCCTCACTGTATACTGTATACCCTAACCTCACTATATACTGTATACCCTAGCCATGCCTACTATGTACTGTATACCCTAGCCATGCCCACTATGTACTGTATACCCTAGCCTAAACCCACTATGTACTGTATACCCTTGCCATGCCCACTATGTACTGTATACCCTAGCCTAAACCCACTTTGTACTGTATACCCTAGCCTAAACCCACTATGTACTGTATACCCTAGCCATGCCCACTATGTACTGTATACCCTTGCCATGCCCACTATGTACTGTATACCCTAGCCATGCCCACTATGTACTGTATGCACTAGCCTAAAACCACTATGTACTGTATACACTAGCCATGCCCACTATGTACTGTATATCCTAGCCATGCCCACTATGTACTGTATACCCTAACCTCACTATATACTGTATACCCTAGCCACACTGTATACTGTATACCCTAACCTCACTATATACTGTATACCCTAGCCATGCCCACTATGTACTGTATACCCTAGCCTAAACCCACTATGTACTGTATACACTAGCCATGCCCACTATGTACTGTATACCCTAGCCATGCCCACTATGTACTGTATACCCTAGCCATGCCCACTATGTACTGTATACCCTAGCCTAGACCCACTATGTACTGTATACCCTTGCCATGCCCACTATGTACTGTATACCCTAGCCTAAACCCACTATGTACTGTATACACTAGCCATGCCCACTATGTACTGTATACCCTAGCCATGCCCACTATGTACTGTATACCCTAGCCATGCCCACTATGTACTGTATACCCTAGCCTAGACCCACTATGTACTGTATACACTAGCCATGCCCACTATGTACTGTTTTCCCCTGCCATGCCCACTATGTACTGTATACCCTAGCCATGCCCACTATGTACTGTATACCCTAGCCTAAACCCACTATGTACTGTATACCCTAGCCATGCCCATTATGTACTGTATACCCTAGCCATGCCCATTATGTACTGTATACCCTAGCCTAGACCCACTATGTACTGTATACCGTAGCCTAGACCCACTATGTACTGTATACACTAGCCATGCCCACTATGTACTGTATACCCTTGCCATGCCCACTATGTACTGTATACCCTAGCCTAAACCCACTATGTACTGTATACCCTAGCCTAAACCCACTATGTACTGTATACCCTAGCCTAGACCCACTATGTACTGTATACCCTTGTCATGCCCACTATGTACTGTATATCTTAGCCCAAACCCACTATGTACTGTATACCCTAGCCTAAACCCACTATGTACTGTATACCCTAGCCTAGACCCACTATGTACTGTATACCCTTGCCATGCCCACTATGTACTGTATACCCTAGCCTAAACCCACTATGTACTGTATACCCTAGCCATGCCCACTATGTACTGTATACACTAGCCTAGACCCACGATGTACTGTATACCCTTGCCATGCCCACTATGTACTGTATACCCTAGCCATGCCCATTATGTACTATAAATCAGATGACATGAGACATGAGCATAATGTTGTACTGTACCTCTGAAAGAACTAACAGTGGAACATACTCTGGAGAGGTTCCAGGCAGGGTTGAGGTCACCAATTCAGTGAATTAACTGTATTCAGTAATGTATAAAGTCCATCCCCATGCCCTCTCAGGAGGTCAGTGGGGACACACCAGGGTTGGGGCTCCATGCCTCTCATGTCCGATCACACTCAGAAGCCCCCTCATCCATCTCCATCCTAAGAAAACCCTTTAGAGAACCAAACATTCACAAAGTAACAGGTACAGTAAGGTAGCAGTCATCATGATGTAACATCAACATCTGTTCAGCGTCTCAATGTCGTTTTGTCTGGAACAAACCCTGAAATAACATAGAAAGAATGCTCCAGGGCCATACATACACACACCTCCAGTCCGGCTCGTCCAGTTGTCAAACATAACATTAACACAACATTAACTCAACATTAAGACAACATTATCACAACTTGAACATAACAGTAGCACAACATTAACATAACATTAACACAACATTAACACAACATTAACATTAGTGTGGGAACACAAGATCCATTGGATCATGGTTAAACCACGGTTAGCGGTGAGTGTGTGTGCTGCCTACGGCTAACCTCTCATACCTTCTATGGATCCCTCATTCAACCAAAACCACAGCCATACCTTCATAAGCACTGAATATCTTTCTCCAGAAGAAATAGATGAATATAATATGTGCAATTGTGGCTAGCGTTGGACGCAGGTTGAAAACCTCTGATGTGGAAGCCAATGAGGAGTTTCACAACGAGGAGAGCTTCATAATGACCACACAAAGGCATCGCCTCTCTGCAGGACAGCTATTGGAGGTCTTAAGCAGGCATGTTATCATCATTACTGGCCTGCATGTCTGAGTTGAACGGAGTTGGACAGAACTAATAGGAGTAGGATTCTCTATGGATGGTCCATGGCCAGGTATCACTCAGAGTTCATGTTGAATCAGAACTGACAGCGGGATGTTTTCACTCAGAGTACCACTAATGGTTCTGTTGACTAGAGAACAAAAGCACAGAGGGTCCGGGTTGCCAAGACAATGTCAACGACACACAGAGACACACACATACTGTATCCAAGCCAGTGTGAGCTAAACACATGTAGACAGACACACTAAAACCTGACTGGAGCTACACTTTACAACACATACTACTAATGAAGCCAACTTAGCTGCACTTTGAGGAGGGAGTATTTTCACAGTTCTCTCACAGTCAGCTGCATTCAATGTCACATATATGTTAGAATATTAAACAAACGTCACATGAAAATGTCTGGTTTCATCTCTAAAGCATCTACTTCAACAAATACACATTCACAACCTCTGTTGACTCATCATGGGCCAGAAGCTGTTCATAACACAACGTTCCTCTAGTCTAGTCTGTCTCCTGAGGGTTTGGTGAAGTTTGGCTGCTCCGAGGCGTCCAATGAGGAGGCGTTACAGAGTTTGGCTGCTCCGAGGCGTCCAATGAGGAGGCGTTACAGAGTTTGGCTGCTCCGAGGCGTCCAATGAGGAGGCGTTACAGAGTTTGGCTGCTCCGAGGCGTCCAATGAGGAGGCGTTACAGAGTTTGGCTGCTCCGAGGCGTCCAATGAGGAGGTAAAGAGATGGATTTGGATGAAGAGAGGAGAAGCCGTTTTGCAAAGGAATGGATCTATCTGGAAAGACGTCAGTCCACAGCCATTATTCGCTCACAGCATCTTAATGTTGGAGGACGAGATGGTGGGAAACATTGATTTAAGGCTGTTCTGGCAGGGTAAGAGGTTTTCTGGGAGTGCTGAGGAAAGCGGTGGGGAATTTTCTGCTCTGGACTAATGGTGACCAATGAAAATGAAAATGCCTGAGGTGCAATTCTGAATTGGAAGGGCTTTCGCAGTGTCAATTGGTAAGTGTTTCGGTCTAAGTGTTTGGAGGAGAAAATGACATTGAGCAGCTCGTCTATGGTCATAAAGAATTTGCACAGAACGGGTTTTATGAAACTGCCACCTATTTCTGTCCCTCAGATTGATCGAATTTAAATTGAACTGACACAAAACAATATGTTTCATTGCTGTTTCATGCTTCACAACCATATAACACCCTGGACAGGTAAACGTTAGGAAATGTCTTTCCATCTGCCAAAATGTGTTACAGCTCAACCATAACAAACAGGATTCTTCTGTCTTGTTTTGACTGCTAGAACAGAGAGAAGATTTAGTGGCCTGCGACACTTTGACCTCCCGCTTATAACTACCCCCCCATGTTAGCCCAGGGTTAAAGGGGAATGACGGTGGTCATCAGTCAATTCCTCAAAGGGAGGAGGGAGGGCAGGGAGGGGGGAGGAAGACAGGGGAAAATGGAGGTTCTCTAGAGATGGAGACGTAAAGGAGAGAGGCAGAGAAAAAGAGAGTAAAATCACTGAAGGTAGAGTTCTGTATCTGTCTGGCACATACATAACACACACATGTGGGGTAGCCTAGTGGTTAGAGCGTTGCACTAGTAACCGGAAGGTTGCAAGTTCAAATCCCCGAGCTGACAAGGTACAAATCTGTCGTTCTGCCCCTGAACAGGCAGTCAACCCACTGTTCCTAGGCCTTCATTGAAAATAAGAATTTGTTCTTAACTGACTTGCCTAGTTAAATAAAGGTAAAATAAATAAAGGTAAACATACACACAGATCCCTCCCTCGCACTCACACACACCTCTTGGGTTGACCTATCGTTACACTGTAGCTTCAGCGGTGGATCTGTCCGTCCTGTCAGCCACTGGTTACAGTAAAGATGAAACACAACCACAGCCATCGCTCTCCCTCCGCCAGCTCAACTCTCCTCCAGACCAGTCACAAAACACCTCCGCTCTCCCTCCGCCAGCTCAACTCTCCTCCAGACCAGTCACAAAACACCACCGCTCTCCCTCCGCCAGCTCAACTCTCCTCCAGATCAGTCACAAAACACCACCGCTCTCCCTCCGCCAGCTCAACTCTCCTCAGGACCAGTCACAAAACACCACCACTCTCTCTCCGCCAGCTCAACTCTCCTCCAGACCAGTCACAAAACACCTCCGCTCTCCCTCCGCCAGCTCAACTCTCCTCCAGACCAGTCAGAAAACACCACCGCTCTCCCTCCGCCAGCTCAACTCTCCTCCAGACCAGTCACAAAACACCTCCGCTCTCCCTCCGCCAGCTCAACTCTCCTCTAGACCAGTCACAAAACACCTCCGCTCTCCCTCCGCCAGCTCAACTCTCCTCCAGACCAGTCAGAAAACACCACCGCTCTCCCTCCGCCAGCTCAACTCTCCTCCAGACCAGTCACAAAACACCTCCGCTCTCCCTCCGCCAGCTCAACTCTCCTCTAGACCAGTCACAAAACACCACCGCTCTCCCTCCGCCAGCTCAACTCTCCTCCAGACCAGTCACAAAACACCTCCGCTCTCCCTCCGCCAGCTCAACTCTCCTCTAGACCAGTCACAAAACTCCTCCGCTCTCCCTCCACCAGCCACCGCTCTCCCTCCGCCAGCTCAACTCTCCTCCAGACCAGTCAGAAAACACCACCGCTCTCCTTCCGCCAGCTCAACTCTCCTCTAGACCAGTCACAAAACACCTCCGCTCTCCTTCCGCCAGCTCAACTCTCCTCTAGACCAGTCACAAAACACCTCCGCTCTCCTTCCGGCAGCTCAACTCTCCTCCAGACCAGTCACAAAACACCACCGCTCTCCCTCCACCAGCTCAACTCTCCTCTAGACCAGTCACAAAACACCTCCGCTCCCCCTCCCCTAGCTCAACTCTCCTCTAGGCCAGTCACAAAACACCACCGCTCTCCCTCCGCCAGCTCAACTCTCCTCTAGACCAGTCACAAAACACCTCCGCTCTCCCTCCACCAGCCTCCGCTCTCCCTCCACCAGCTTAACTCTCCTCCAGACCAGTCACAAAACACCTCCGCTGTCCCTCCGCCAGCTCAACTCTCCTCCAGACCAGTCACAAAACACCACCGCTCTCCCTCCACCAGCTCAACTCTCCTCCAGACCAGTCACAAAACACCACCGCTCTCCCTCCGCCAGTTCAACTCTACTCCAGACCAGTCACAAAACACGTCCGCTCTCCCTCCGCCAGCTCAACTCTCCTCCAGACCAGTCACAAAACACCTCCGCTCTCCCTCCGCCCGCTCAACTCTCCTCCAGACCAGTCACAAAACACCTCCGCTCTCCTTCCGCCAGCTCAACTCTCCTCTAGACCAGTCACAAAACTCCTCCGCTCTCCCTCCACCAGCCACCGCTCTCCCTCCGCCAGCTCAACTCTCCTCCAGACCAGTCACAAAACACCTCCGCTCTCCTTCCGCCAGCTCAACTCTCCTCTAGACCAGTCACAAAACTCCTACGCTCTCCCACCACCAGCCACCGCTCTCCCTCCGCTAGCTCAACTCCCCTCTAGACCATTCACAAAACACCTCCTCTCTCCCTCCGCCAGCTCAACTCTCCTCCAGACCAGTCACAAAACACCTCCGCTGTCCCTCCACCAGCTCAACTCTCCTCCAGACCAGTCACAAAACACCACCGCTCTCCCTCCACCAGCTCAACTCTCCTCCAGACCAGTCACAAAACACCACCGCTCTCCCTCCGCCAGCTCAACTCTCCTCCAGACCAGTCACAAAACACCTCCGCTCTCCCTCCGCCAGCTCAACTCTCCTCCAGACCAGTCACAAAACACCTCCGCTCTCCCTCCGCCCGCTCAACTCTCCTCCAGACCAGTCACAAAACACCTCCGCTCTCCTTCCGCCAGCTCAACTCTCCTCTAGACAAGTCACAAAACTCCTCCGCTCTCCCTCCACCAGCCACCGCTCTCCCTCCGCTAGCTCAACTCCCCTCTAGACCATTCACAAAACACCTCCTCTCTCCCTCCGCCAGCTCAACTCTCCTCCAGACCAGTCACAAAACACCTCCGCTGTCCCTCCACCAGCTCAACTCTCCTCCAGACCAGTCACAAAACACCACCGCTCTCCCTCCACCAGCTCAACTCTCCTCCAGACCAGTCACAAAACACCACCGCTCTCCCTCCGCCAGCTCAACTCTCCTCCAGACCAGTCACAAAACACCACCGCTCTCCCTCCACCAGCTCAACTCTCCTCCAGACCAGTCACAAAACACCACCGCTCTCCCTCCGCCAGCTCAACTCTCCTCCAGACCAGTCACAAAACACCTCCGCTCTCCCTCCGCCAGCTCAACTCTCCTCCAGACCAGTCACAATACACCACCGCTCTCCCTCCGCCAGCTCAACTCTCCTCTAGACCAGTCACAAAACACCACCGCTCTCCCTCCGCCAGCTCAACTCTCCTCTAGACCAGTCACAAAACAACTCCGCTCGGGACATGAAAGCAGAGCGAGACTCAAAGGAACTCTAGTCAGCTCCCCAGTGAGCCACTTTACCAGGACTACAGCGTAACACATGGGAAACCTGCAGAACACAGTGTGGCTGGCGCGCTAACTACTTCTTATGTACTGAACGACAGTAGCCTACTATATCAGCTGACACACTCATAGTTTGGTTACATGATATGCATTGAAATGAAATGGCAATCGATTTTTTCATTGTTTTTTTCAAGTACATCAAGTACCTCTTATTAGAAATCTACATGCAATATAATTACAACAAAGGACATTGATTGTAAGAAGTTACAATGTAAAACATCTTCCAGCTCCTCCATCATGTCTTTTGGCAGATGAAGACAAAGAGAACTTGTGTTTATTGATTTTTACACCTAATACTATCTCAGAATGAGCTTTCCACCCAACAAGCCAAAACAGAACACAGTATCAATCAATCCATAACATTAGAGGACATAGTACAGCCAGTGCTCTTACCTGTTCAAATATGGAATTCTCTCACGTTCTCTCTCCTTCCCTCTCCTCTTCCCTCTTTCTCCTTCTCCCTCGTTCTCTCTCTCCCCTCTCTACTGTCTCTCTCCCTCCAGATACCAAATAGAGACACTCTCCCACTGTCTGCCCCCCCCTCCGCTCAAAACAACAGGAGTAATCCCAAACGCGTGCCAGACCAGCTAGCCAGTGAATCTGTGCGTGTGTGCACAAGCACGAGCGTGTGTGTATGCACACACCTCACAACTTCTCCAGGATCCACACTTAATGCCGCTGGCTTCTGTTCAATCCGTCTGCGGCCAACAAAGTTGAAAACACACTATATAAGGCCAAGGCTCCAGGCTTCTTCTGACTGCAGTACCCTAAACCAGAGAAGAGGAACAGAGAGAGAGCTCTGGATGCAGTACCCTAAACCAGAGAAGAGGAACAGAGAGAGAGCTCTGGATGCAGACTGGGACTAAAACCCACTGTTGTGTTATGTTCTTCCCTCATGCCTGCAGCTTGACCTTTACATAATCTATGTTATCTCCCTCTGGCTTTTTCTCTCTCTCTCACACTCTCCCTCTCTCCCTCTCTCTCTCTCTCTCTCTCTCTCTCTCTCTCTCTCTCTCTCTCTTCCTTTTTTGGTTCTTCCTCTGTTGATGTACACGCATGCTTATGATGGAAAGAGGTGCTGTGTGTATGAAAAGCAGAACTTCCTTAACAGGATGGGGGGGGGGCTTGGAATGTGATTGACAGAACACTCTAAATCCCTCCTTCTTTCCTCATGTCAGAATCTGTTTCTGTCTCTCTTTCTCTCGCTCTGTTTTTCTCTCTATTTCTCTTTCTCTCTCTGTCTCTCCACCTCCCTCTCTATTTCTACCCCTCTCTCTCTCTGTCTTTTTTCACTCTCTCGCTCTACCCTCTATCTCTCTTTCTATCTATCAGAACATTCTCAGTTTACAGCTTAAACATGAGTTGGCAGGCTCAGAGCCAGTTCCACCCATTACTAGAGGTTGATCGATTAATCGGAATGGCCGATTAATTAGGGCCGATTTCGAGTCTCCATAACAATCGGAAATCGGAATTTTGGGGCGCCGATTGTGCTAATTTTGAATTATTATTATTATTTTTTTTTAATACGTTTATTTAACTAGGCAAGTCCGTTAAGAACACATTCTTATTTTCAATGACGGCCTAGGAACAGTGAGTTAACTGCCTTCAGGGGCAGAACGACAAATTTTCACCTTGTCAGCTCGGGGGATACAATCTTGCAACCTTACAGTTAACTAGTCCAACGCTCTAACCACCTGCCTCTCATTGCACTCCACGGGGAGCCTGCCTGTTACGCGAATGCAGTAGAAGCCAAGGTAAGTTGCTAGCTAGCATTAAACTTATCTTATAAAAACAATCAATCAATCATAATGACTAGTTATAACTACACATGGTTGATGATATTACTAGTTTATCTAGCGTGTCCTGCGTTGCATATAATCGATGCAACGCTGGGGGATTATTTAACAAAAGCGCATTTGCGAAAAAAGCACAATTGTTGGACGACTGTACCTAACCATAAACACCAATGCCTTTCTTAAAATCAATACACAGAAGTATATATTTTTAAACCTGCATATTTACAGTGCCTTGCGAAAGTATTCGGCCCCCTTGAACTTTGCGACCTTTTGCCACATTTCAGGCGTCAAACATAAAGATATAAAACTGTATTTTTTTGTGAAGAATCAACAACAGGTGGGACACAATCATCGAACGACATTTATTGGATACTTCAAACTTGTTTAACAAATCAAAAACTGAAAAATTGGGCGTGCAAAATTATTCAGCCCCCTTAAGTTAATACTTTGTAGTGCCACCTTTTGCTGCGATTACAGCTGTAAGTCGCTTGGGGTATGTCTCTATCAGTTTTGCACATCGAGAGACTGAAATTTTTTCCCATTCCTCCTTGCAAAACAGCTCGAGCTCAGTGAGGTTGGATGGAGAGCATTTGTGAACAGCAGTTTTCAGTTCTTTCCACAGATTCTCGATTGGATTCAGGTCTGGACTTTGACTTGGCCATTTTAACACCTGGATATGTTTATTTTTCATATTTACCATTCCATTGTAGATTTTGCTTTATGTTTTGGATCATTGTCTTGTTGGAAGACAAATCTCCGTCCCAGTCTCAGGTCTTTTGCAGACTCCATCAGGTTTTCTTCCAGAATGGTCCTGTATTTGGCTCCATCCATCTTCCCATCAATTGTAACCATCTTCCCTGTCCCTGCTGAAGAAAAGCAGGCCCAAACCATGATGCTGCCACCACCATGTTTGACAATGGGGATGGTGTCTTCAGGGTGATGAGCTGTGTTGCTTTTACGCCAAACATAACGTTTTGCATTGTTGCCAAAAAGTTCAATTTTGGTTTCATCTGACCAGAGCACCTTCTTCCACATGTTTGGTGCGTCTCCCAGGTGGCTTGTGGCAAACTTTAAACAACACTTTTTATGGATCTTTAAGAAATGGCTTTCTTCTTGCCACTCTTCCATAAAGGCCAGATTTGTGCAATATACGACTGTTGTCCTATGGACAGAGTCTCCCACCTCAGCTGTAGATCTCTGCAGTTCATCCAGAGTGATCATGGGCCAGTTCTTGGTAGATTTGCAGTGGTCTGATACTCCTTCCATTTTAATATTATCGCTTGCACAGTGCTCCTTGGGATGTTTAAAGCTTGGGAAATCTTTTTGTATCCAAATCCGGCTTTAAACTTCTTCACAACAGTATCTCGGACCTGCCTGGTTTGTTCCTTGTTCTTCATGATGCTCTCTGCGCTTTTAACGGACCTCTGAGACTATCACAGTGCAGGTGCATTTATACGGAGAGTTGATTACACAGAGGTGGATTGTATTTATCATCATTAGTCATTTAAGTCAACATTGGATCATTCAGAGATCCTCACTGAACGTCTGGAGAGAGTTTGCTGCACTGAAAGTAAAGGGGCTGAATAACTTTGCACGCCCAATTTTTCAGTTTTTGATTTGTTAAAAAAGTTTGAAATATCCAATAAATGTCGTTCCACTTCATGATTGTGTCCCACTTGTTGTTGATTCTTCACAAAATACAGTTTTATATCTTTATGTTTGAAGCCTGAAATGTGGCAAAAGGTCGCAAAGTTCAAGGGGGCCGAATACTTTCGCAAGGCACTGAAGCTAAAAGAAATCCAGGTTAGCAGGCGTTATTAACCAGGTGAAATTGTGTCACTTCTCTTGCGTTCATTGCATGCAGAGTCAGGGTATATGCAACATTTTGGGCAGCCTGGCTCGTTGCGAACTAATTTGCCAGAATTTTACGTAAACATGACATAACATTGAAGGTTGTGCAATGTAACAGGAATATTTAGACTTAGGGATGTCACCCGTTAGATAAAATACCGAACGGTTCTGTATTTCACTGAAGTAATAAACGTTTTGTTTTTGAAATGATAGTTTCCAGATTCGACCATATTAATGACCAAAGGCTCCTATTTCTGTGTTATATTATAATTAAGTCTATGATTTGATAAAGCAGTCTGACTGAGCGGTGGTAGGCAGCACCAGGCTCGTAAGCATTCATTCAAACAGCACTTTTGTGTGTTTTGCCAGCAGCTCTTCACAAGCACAACGCTGCTTATGACTTCAAGCCTATCAGCCTAATGGCTGGTGTAACTGATGTGAAATGGCTAGCTAGTTAGCGCTAATAGCGTTTCAAACATCACTCGCTCTGAGACTTGGAGTAGTTATTCCCCTTGCTCTGCAAGGGCCGCGGCTTTAACGTTGCTTCGAGTGTGGCTGTTGTCGATGTGTTCCTGGTTCGAGCCCAGGTAGGGGCGAGGAGAGGGACGGAAGCTATACTGTTACACTGGCAATACTATAGTGTCTATAAGAACATCCAATAGTCAAATGTATATGAAATACAAATGGTATAGCGAGAAATAGTCCTATAAATACTATATTAACTACAACCTAAAACCTCTTACCTTGGAATATTGAAGTCTCATGTAAAAAGGAACCACCAATTTTCATATGTTCTCATGTTCTGAGCAAGGAACTCAAACATTAGCTTTTTTACATGGCGCATATCTCCAACACTTTGTTTTCGCATTATTTAAACCAAATTGAACATGTTTCATTATTTATTTGAGGCTAAATAGATTTTTATTGATGATTTTTATTTGTATTGATTTTATTGATTTTTCTATTAGGTTAAAAGTGTTAATTCAGTATTGTTGTAATTGTCATTATTACAAATACATTTTTTTTTTAATTGGCCGATTAATCGGTGTCTGGCTTTTTTGGTCCTCCAATAATCGGTATTGGCGTTCAAAAATCATACTCGATCGACCTCTACCCATGACCATGCTCTAGCTGCTTCTACAACACACAGTCAGTCCCAGGTGCACTGTGTGTGTACATTCCTCTACATCTACACTATAGATCTAAGAGAATTTAGTTTTCTATTTCAGGTTGGAAATCAACGCTGTTGGTGTACAGGCAGGTAAATAATAGAATGTAATGTAAAACACTGGGTGGCTGGTTGAATGTTTGAATAGAAAGAAGAGCTGGTTATCCAAACATTCATGTGTTGTGAGCCACCTTTTCCAACGCTTTTTCAGTTTGTCTTGAGATAAAGCCAGATCAATACAACCAATGTCTCTAGCCAGGATCCAGTCTGAAGACGTATCTCAGCAGGAACTAACCACAAACCATAAATGGGAAATGATTTAGGATACTTGAGATGGTTTCGTGTGCTTGCTGAGGCTTGATCTCCTGTGGGGTAGATTTAGATTTCATGCACTCTGGGTGAACTTGGTGCTTTCCCTCAAGACAAGCTGGGAGGGTAGATTGTACCATCAATCATCGGCCCTTTAGCCAGCTATTAGCTCTGTCATAACGTCTGTCTGCTAGTCCAATCTATCTCCTGTACATCTCTGTCATACAGTCTGTCTGCTAGTCCAATCTATCTCCTGTATATCTCTGCCATACAGTCTGTGTGCTAGTCCAATCTATCTCCTGTATATCTCTGTCATACAGTCTGTCTGCTAGTCCAATCTATCTCCTGTATATCTCTGTCATACCATCTGTCTGCTAGTCCAATCTATCTCCTGTATATCTCTGTCATACAGTCTGTCTGCTAGTCCAATCTATCTCCTGTATATCTCTGTCATACCGTCTGTCTGCTAGTCCAATCTATCTCCTGTATATCTCTGCCATACAGTCTGTGTGCTAGTCCAATCTATCTCCTGTATATCTCTGTCATACAGTCTGTCTGCTAGTCCAATCTATCTCCTGTACATCTCTGTCATACCGTCTGTCTGCTAGTCCAATCTATCTCGTGTATATCTCTGTCATACAGTCTGTCTGCTAGTCCAATCTATCTCCTGTATATCTCTGTCATACCGTCTGTCTGCTAGTCCAATCTATCTCCTGTATATCTCTGCCATACAGTCTGTATGCTAGTCCAATCTATCTCCTGTATATCTCTGCAATACCATCTGTCTGCTAGTCTGTCTGCTAGTCCAATCTATCTCCTGTATATCTCTGTCATATCGTCTGTCTGCTAGTCCAATCTATCTCCTGTATATCTCTGCAATACAGTCTGTCTGCTAGTCCAATCTATCTCCTGTATATCTCTGTCATACCATCTGTCTGCTAGTCCAATCTATCTCCTGTTTATCTCTGTCATACAGTCTATCTGCTAGTCCAATCTAACTCCCGTATATCTCTGTCATACCGTCTGTCTGCTAGTCCAATCTATCTCCTGTATATCTCTGTCATACCGTCTGTCTGCTAGTCCAATCTATCTCCTGTACATCTCTGTCATACCATCTGTCTGCTAGTCCAATCTATCTCCTGTACATCTCTGTCATACCATCTGTCTGCTAGTCCAATCTATCTCCTGTATATCTCTGTCATACAGTCTGTCTGCTAGTCCAATCTATCTCCTGTATATATATGCCATAGCGTCTGTCTGCTAATCCAATCTATCTCCTGTATATCTCTGTCATATCGTCTGTCTGCTAGTCCAATCTATCTCCTGTATATCTCTGCAATACAGTCTGTCTGCTAGTCCAATCTATCTCCTGTATATCTCTGTCATACCATCTGTCTGCTAGTCCAATCTATCTCCTGTTTATCTCTGTCATACAGTCTATCTGCTAGTCCAATCTACCTCCCGTATATCTCTGTCATACCGTCTGTCTGCTAGTCCAATCTATCTCCTGTACATCTCTGTCATACCGTCTGTCTGCTAGTCCAATCTATCTCCTGTATATCTCTGCCATACAGTCTGTATGCTAGTCCAATCTATCTCCTGTATATCTCTGCAATACCATCTGTCTGCTAGTCCAATCTATCTCCAGTATATCTCTGTCATACAGTCTGTCTGCTAGTCCAATCTATCTCCTGTATATCTCTGTCATACCGTCTGTCTGCTAGTCCAATCTATCTCCTGTACATCTCTGCCATACAGTCTGTCTGCTAGTCCAATCTATCTCCTGTATATCTCTGTCATACCGTCTGTCTGCTAGTCCAATCTATCTCCTGTTTATCTCTGTCATACAGTCTATCTGCTAGTCCAATCTATCTCCTGTACATCTCTGTCATACCATCTGTCTGCTAGTCCAATCTATCTCCCGTATATCTCTGTCATACCGTCTGTCTGCTAGTCCAATCTATCTCCTGTATATCTCTGTCATACCGTCTGTCTGCTAGTCCAATCTATCTCCTGTATATCTCTGTCATACAGTCTGTCTGCTAGTCCAATCTATCTCCTGTATATCTCTGCAATACAGTCTGTATGCTAGTCCAATCTATCTCCTGTATATCTCTGCAATACCATCTGTCTGCTAGTCCAATCTATCTCCAGTATATCTCTGTCATACAGTCTGTCTGCTAGTCCAATCTATCTCCTGTATATCTCTGTCATACCGTCTGTCTGCTAGTCCAATCTATCTCCTGTACATCTCTGCCATACAGTCTGTCTGCTAGTCCAATCTATCTCCTGTATATCTCTGTCATACCGTCTGTCTGCTAGTCCAATCTATCTCCTGTTTATCTCTGTCATACAGTCTATCTGCTAGTCCAATCTATCTCCTGTACATCTCTGTCATACCATCTGTCTGCTAGTCCAATCTATCTCCCGTATATCTCTGTCATACCGTCTATCTGCTAGTCCAATCTATCTCCTGTATATCTCTGTCATACCGTCTGTCTGCTAGTCCAATCTATCTCCTGTATATCTCTGTCATACAGTCTGTCTGCTAGTCCAATCTATCTCCTGTATATCTCTGCAATACAGTCTGTCTGCTAGTCCAATCTATCTCCTGTATATCTCTGTCATACCATCTGTCTGCTAGTCCAATCTATCTCCTGTTTATCTCTGTCATACAGTCTATCTGCTAGTCCAATCTACCTCCCGTATATCTCTGTCATACCGTCTGTCTGCTAGTCCAATCTATCTCCTGTACATCTCTGTCATACCGTCTGTCTGCTATTCCAATCTATCTCCTGTATATCTCTGTCATACAGTCTGTCTGCTAGTCCAATCTATCACCTGTATATCTCTGTCATACAGTCTGTCTGCTAGTCCAATCTATCTCCTGTATATCTCTGCAATACAGTCTGTCTGCTAGTCCAATCTATCTCCTGTATATCTCTGTCATACCGTCTGTCTGCTAGTCCAATCTATCTCCTGTATATCTCTGCCATACAGTCTGTATGCTAGTCCAATCTATCTCCTGTATATCTCTGCAATACCATCTGTCTGCTAGTCCAATCTATCTCCAGTATATCTCTGTCATACAGTCTGTCTGCTAGTCCAATCTATCTCCTGTATATCTCTGTCATACCGTCTGTCTGCTAGTCCAATCTATCTCCTGTACATCTCTGTCATACAGTCTGTCTGCTAGTCCAATCTATCTCCTGTATATCTCTGCCATACAGTCTGTATGCTAGTCCAATCTATCTCCTGTATATCTCTGCAATACCATCTGTCTGCTAGTCTGTCTGCTAGTCCAATCTATCTCCTGTATATCTCTGTCATACCGTCTGTCTGCTAGTCCAATCTATCTCCTGTATATCTCTGTCATACCGTCTGTCTGCTAGTCCAATCTATCTCCTGTATATCTCTGCCATACAGTCTGTCTGCTAGTCCAATCTATATCCTGTATATCTCTGCCATACAGTCTGTCTGCTAGTCCAATCTATCTCCTGTATATATATGCCATAGCGTCTGTCTGCTAGTCCAATCTATATCCTGTATATCTCTGTCATACCGTCTGTCTGCTAGTCCAATCTATCTCCTGTATATCTCTGTCATACCGTCTGTCTGCTAGTCCAATCTAT
This sequence comes from Oncorhynchus gorbuscha, assembly GCF_021184085.1. NCBI lineage: Eukaryota > Metazoa > Chordata > Actinopteri > Salmoniformes > Salmonidae > Oncorhynchus > Oncorhynchus gorbuscha. The sequence goes on from NC_060195.1 coordinate 66,580,726, forward strand.
CTCCTGTATATCTCTGCCATACAGTCTGTCTGCTAGTCCAATCTATCTCCTGTATATCTCTGTCATACCGTCTGTCTGCTAGTCCAATCTATCTCCTGTATATCTCTGCCATACAGTCTGTCTGCTAGTCCAATCTATCTCCTGTATATCTCTGTCATACCGTCTGTCTGCTAGTCCAATCTATCTCCTGTATATCTCTGCCATACAGTCTGTCTGCTAGTCCAATCTATATCCTGTATATCTCTGCCATACAGTCTGTCTGCTAGTCCAATCTATCTCCTGTATATATATGCCATAGCGTCTGTCTGCTAGTCCAATCTATCTCCTGTATATCTCTGTCATACCGTCTGTCTGCTAGTCCAATCTATCTCCTGTATATCTCTGCCATACAGTCTGTCTGCTAGTCCAATCTATCTCCTGTATATCTCTGTCATAGCGTCTATCTGCTAGTCCAATCTATCTCCTGTACATCTCTGTCATACCATCTGTCTGCTAGTCCAATCTATCTCCCGTATATCTCTGTCATACCGTCTGTCTGCTAGTCCAATCTATCTCCTGTATATCTCTGTCATACCGTCTGTCTGCTAGTCCAATCTATCTCCTGTATATCTCTGCCATACAGTCTGTATGCTAGTCCAATCTATCTCCTGTATATCTCTGCAATACCATCTGTCTGCTAGTCTGTCTGCTAGTCCAATCTATCTCCTGTATATCTCTGTCATACCGTCTGTCTGCTAGTCCAATTTATCTCTTGTATATCTCTGTCATACCGTCTGTCTGCTAGTCCAATCTATCTCCTGTATATCTCTGCCATACAGTCTGTCTGCTAGTCCAATCTATCTCCTGTATATCTCTGCAATACCATCTGTCTGCTAGTCTGTCTGCCAGTCCAATCTATCTCCTGTATATCTCTGTCATACCGTCTGTCTGCTAGTCCAATCTATCTCCTGTACATCTCTGTCATACCATCTGTCTGCTAGTCCAATCTATCTCTTGTATATCTCTGTCATACAGTCTGTCTGCTAGTCCAATCTATCTACTGTATATATATGCCATAGCGTCTGTCTGCTAATCCAATCTATCTCCTGTATATCTCTGTCATATCGTCTGTCTGCTAGTCCAATCTATCTCCTGTATATCTCTGCAATACAGTCTGTCTGCTAGTCCAATCTATCTCCTGTATATCTCTGTCATACCATCTGTCTGCTAGTCCAATCTATCTCCTGTTTATCTCTGTCATACAGTCTATCTGCTAGTCCAATCTACCTCCCGTATATCTCTGTCATACCGTCTGTCTGCTAGTCCAATCTATCTCCAGTATATCTCTGCCATACAGTCTGTCTGCTAGTCCAATCTATCTCCTGTATATCTCTGCCATTGCGTCTGTCTGCTAGTCCAATCTATCTCCTGTATATCTCTGCCATACAGTCTGTCTGCTAGTCCAATCTATCTCCTGTATATCTCTGTCATACTGTTTGTCTGCTAGTCAATCTATCTCCTGTATATCTCTGTCATACCATCTGTCTGCTAGTCCAATCTATGTCCTGTTTATCTCTGTCATACAGTCTATCTGCTAGTCCAATCTATCTCCTGTATATCTCTGTCATACCGTCTGTCTGCTAGTCCAATCTATCTCCTGTATATCTCTGTCATACCGTCTGTCTGCTAGTCCAATCTATCTCCTGTATATCTCTGCCATACAGTCTGTATGCTAGTCCAATCTATCTCCTGTATATCTCTGCAATACCATCTGTCTGCTAGTCCAATCTATCTCCAGTATATCTCTGTCATACAGTCTGTCTGCTAGTCCAATCTATCTCCTGTATATCTCTGTCATACCGTCTGTCTGCTAGTCCAATCTATCTCCTGTATATCTCTGCCATACAGTCTGTATGCTAGTCCAATCTATCTCCTGTATATCTCTGCAATACCATCTGTCTGCTAGTCTGTCTGCTAGTCCAATCTATCTCCTGTATATCTCTGTCATACCGTCTGTCTGCTAGTCCAATTTATCTCCTGTATATCTCTGCCATACAGTCTGTCTGCTAGTCCAATCTATATCCTGTATATCTCTGCCATACAGTCTGTCTGCTAGTCCAATCTATCTCCTGTATATCTCTGCCATACAGTCTGTCTGCTAGTCCAATCTATCTCCTGTATATCTCTGCAATACCATCTGTCTGCTAGTCTGTCTGCTAGTCCAATCTATCTCCTGTATATCTCTGTCATACCGTCTGTCTGCTAGTCCAATCTATCTCCTGTATATCTCTGCCATACAGTCTGTCTGCTAGTCCAATCTATATCCTGTATATCTCTGCCATACAGTCTGTCTGCTAGTCCAATCTATCTCCTGTATATATATGCCATAGCGTCTGTCTGCTAGTCCAATCTATCTCCTGTATATCTCTGTCATACCGTCTATCTGCTAGTCCAATCTATCTCCTGTATATCTCTGTCATACAGTCTGTCTGCTAGTCCAATCCATCTCCTGTATATCTCTGTCATACCATCTGTCTGCTAGTCCAATCCATCTCCTGTATATCTCTGCCATACAGTCTGTCTGCTAGTCCAATCTATCTCCTGTATATATATGCCATAGCGTCTGTCTGCTAGTCCAATCTATCTCCTGTATATCTCTGTCATATCGTCTGTCTGCTAGTCCAATCTATCTCCTGTATATCTCTGCAATACAGTCTGTCTGCTAGTCCAATCTATCTCCTGTATATCTCTGTCATACCATCTGTCTGCTAGTCCAATCTATCTCCTGTTTATCTCTGTCATACAGTCTATCTGCTAGTCCAATCTATCTCCTGTATATCTCTTTCATACCGTCTGTCTGCTAGTCCAATCTATCTCCTGTATATCTCTGCAATACCATCTGTCTGCTAGTCCAATCTATCTCCTGTATATCTCTGTCATACAGTCTGTCTGCTAGTCCAATCTATCTCCTGTATCTTTCTCTCTTGCTTTCTTTCTCTCTCACTCTATCTCACTCCCCTCTTTCCTTCTCTCTCTACCATCTGTCTGCTAATGCAATCTATCTCCTGTATATCTATGCCAGTGAAGGCTGTTGCCATGGCGACACTGTGTGATGGCCCTTTGAAGTGGAGTGTTTGTGCCTGGGAAACAGAGTGGCTTCTGTAAAGGCATGGAGTGTGTCCTCATCTCTCCTCTCTCTCTCTGCCTCATTTTTCTTGCTATCTATCTTTCTCTCACACTTTCTTTCTCACCCTATCTCTCTCCCCTCTTTTCCTCTCTCTCGCTTTCTTGCTCACTCTCACTATCTCCCTTCCATCTCTCTTTCTCTCCAACGCTATCTCTCATTCTACCTGATAACCCACCCCTTCACTCTCCTTCCCTCTCCAGTCAGTATTAAAGGCCTTGGTCAAAAATGTCCATTAACGGGCCTCCCGGGTGGCGCAGTGGTTAAGGGCGCTGTACTGCAGCGCCAGCTGTGGCATCAGAGACTCTGGGTCCGCGCCCAGGCCCTGTTGTAACCGGCCACGACTGGGAGGTCCGTGGGGCGACACACAATTGGCCTAGCGTCGTCCGGGTTAGGGAGGGTTTGGCCGGTAGGGATGTCCTTGTCGGGCGCAGTGCGCGCTAACCAAGGTTGCCAGGTGCACAGTGTTTCCTCCGACACATTGGTGCAGCTGGCTTCCGGGTTGGATGCACGCTGTGTTAAGAAGCAGTGCGGCTTGGTTGGGTTGTGTACCGGAGGACGCATGATTTCCAACCTTCGTCTATCCCGAGCCCGTACGGGAGTTGTAGCGATGAGACAGGATAGTAGCTACTAAAAAACAATTGGATACCACGAAATTGGGGAGAAAAAGGGGTAAAATTCCAAAAATAAATAAAATAAAAAATAAAAATGTCCATTAATTACAATTCACATAATAATTCACATGTATTACTTTCCTTGCAGGCTCAAATGAAGATCCTTCATGTGTATATTGTCAGACATTCTCAGACACAAACCGACAGAACAAAACAAGCCATTGACAAAGTCATTAAAGATTCCCTACATTTCATGACTGCCCAATGAAGTGTTGTTTCTCTAAATTCTGCCTCTAATAAATCCATTTCTCCCTCCTCGATAGCCAATTATCTGCTCCGAGCTCATCTTAATGTTATGGTTAGGCAAGCAGCAGATCAGTAATCCCGAGATGGATTTGTGGCCAACTAAAGATGAAACGCGACTGCCTGACTCGTCTTGTGGGGATTATTTCCAACTGCTGTTTTCTTGGAATGACAGAAGAACCTGACTGTTTCTAAAAGGAGAGGCAGCGAGCGTGTGTGACTTTACAGTGGAATCTAATTCTAGATGCAGCAGAGTTGGTGTTTTGTTCTGGATAGAATCGTTCAGGCAATGTTCTGACAGCGCAAAAAATGACTACAATTCAATACTACTACAGTCACGATCAAAACATTACAACTGAGAAGTCAACAACTTATGCAGGTTTCAAGTGACCAGAAGGCAATCAGCAGTATCCTAAACTTGTTATGAATCAAGTGCCATGTTGAGTATTTGTAGTGCTTTTGCCACTGTTTTTTTTAACATCTCTGTATTTTAGTTGCTGTCAGAATGGATCCCTAGAGTGGCACTCGGAGAAACTAGAATCCCTTCGAGGGTTCTTAGAACCCATAACAATAGTGGAGTCGACTTCACAATTCCAAGAAGCAGTAAAACATCACCCTGCTCCATCTCTCACACTAACACAATGTGAAGGCCCAGTAACAGTCACAGTCACACACCCGGCCCGGGCCGGTCGGTTAGGTGGTCCACCCATGGACCACGGCCACAAGTCATTTCCTCCACGTCTCGTTATAAACCCCTGGACTGCATCCAACAACTGTCAGCATTGACGACTAGAGGAAGTTTACAGACCTGATTACTGGAACACTGGGTTCTTTTCAGGCAGCAATGGTCTGCCCGTGTCTGATACGTAAACAGCTAGCGGTAACCGGTAATGAGTGCTAGCCTGTATACTGTGTCACTACTGTGTAGCCCGTGTCGTGGAAAGCAACAGCTCCATTTTCACAACATTTCCCAAGCTAAAAATAACTGGAAAACACAGGATGTGTGTGTCAATGAGATCAACTGTTTTACTACGATAATATCTCAAAGCATATCATCAAGACTGAGCACAAAAACAGCATGTTTTGAGAGTAAGACTGAGGAGTGCGTTAGGGGTGAGTGGAGACGACAGCTTCAGGGTCTGGTTGGGAAGCGAGCCAGAGACATGGCCAAACCCCCCCCCCCTTTCTCTTTTCTCTCTTCTCTCCCTCCTCCCCCTTTCCCTCCCTTAACCCTCAACGCCAAACCAAGTCTGGCGACTCCAACCCAAGATCCCACAGCACGACAGCAGCATTCCAGGAAGCTTTTCTGTGACAGGACAGTAATAGAGTAGTGAGGGAATGGGTTTCAGAAGCAGCAGCAGCAGAGACAGCTGGAAATCCATTCTGAGACGTGGGAAACCCACTAGGTTTCAGTATAGCTGAGGGCACACTGTCCATCACACTGTCCATCACACTGTCCATCACACTGTTCATCACTCTGTCCATCACACTGTCCATCACTCTGTCCATCACACTGTCCATCACTCTGTCCATCACACTGTCCATCACTCTGTCCATCACACTGTCCATCACTCTGTCCATCACACTGTCCATCACACTGTCCATCACTCTGTCCATCACTCTGTCCATCACACTGTCCATCACTCTGTCCATCAAACCTATTGTTAACTGGTCATGACTCATACAACCACAGTGACTTCTGTATCACAATACTATCCATACTAGGATACTACGTAATGTGTATGGTCAATACACTACTACCTGTTACGTTAGTGTAGAGGTTTAGCTAGTGTTTTAGTAGCTGTGAGACAGCTCAAGGCTAGGTTAGTAGGACATACAGTCCAGCTGTGTTTGGGTGGACATAACATGATAGGTCACGCCATACAGAAGACACATTGTTGGCACTGTCCCCTCTCTCTGCTTTGGAGCCCACTGGTAGTCTGAAACTATGTTCTCTTAGCTATGTGGTTCCCAACCTTTTTCGCTTACTGTTGCACCAATTGAATTTTGCTGAGCACCCCCCCATGTGCATTTTACCAGAAGACCTAACGGTCTCATGAGTCTTATCAAGTAGCCCCTGTGGGCCAAGTCCTCCAGAGGTCCTAGTACCCCTGTGGACAGGCCAAGACCCCCAGAGGTCCTAGTACCCCTGTGGACAGGCCAAGACCCCCAGAGGTTCTAGTTGGTTTGGAACCACTGTCAACTCATAGCTTAGGAATGGGTTGTGGTTTGAAACATGTTTTTTGAATTTGTTGGTGGGTCACATGAGAAATCACAGGGCTTAAAGTTGTGGGCCACAAAGCCAACATAGGAGAGAGGCCCCAAGACGTGACCGCCTTTTTGGGGCCGTGCACAGCTACTGTCTCCAAGCTTTTCAGCTTCATCTCCAGCTCTGTCAAACCCCCGGACCACAACATAACACAATCCAGACCAACCACCTACACATCGACAACAATAGCAAACACCGAAGGGTCACTAGAGTTCCTCTGTCTATAGCAGCAGAACAACACAGCCCTCACCCCCAAAACATGAACGGGCAGGAACGAGTCACTACGACCCGAAACCAGAGCGCCTTTGCGGTTTCAACAACATAGATCAATGGATAGACAGTCGGTTGGTTTGTGTTTAAAGGCAAAGGAAAACATATTAATCCAAGTTATAACTATGCGGGTATAGCATGGCGATTAGCCCCTGTCTGCCTGTCAGGACTGTAGCTAGAGGGTATCTACTGGGTTATGTCTGTGGAATGTTCAGATGTTGTGTTCTGGTACATCTCTCTTAAACTGAGGGACATGCAGCAGATCTTCACTGCTTTTCTATTTCCGTTCAAAGTTAGAGGAATGTTGCAGAGATGTTACAGCAATGTTGTGAAATGAGAGCGAGGTAACATTGTTGTGAAATGAGAGCGAGGTAACATAGTTGTGAAATGAGAGCGAGGTAACATTGTTGTGAAATGAGAGCGAGGTAACATAGTTGTGCAATGAGAGCGAGGTAACATTGTTGTGAAATGAGAGCGAGGTAACATTGTTGTGAAATGAGAGCGAGGTAACATAGTTGTGAAATGAGAGCGAGGTAACATAGTTGTGAAATGAGAGCGAGGTAACATTGTTGTGAAATGAGAGCGAGGTAACATTGTTGTGAAATGAGAGCGAGGTAACATTGTTGTGAAATGAGAGCGAGGTAACATAGTTGTGAAATGAGAGCGAGGTAACATTGTTGTGAAATGAGAGCGAGGTAACATAGTTGTGAATTGAGAGCGAGGTAACATAGTTGTGAAATGAGAGCGAGGTAACATTGTTGTGAAATGAGTGCGAGGTAACATTGTTGTGAAATGAGTGCGAGGTAACATTGTTGTGAAATGAGAGCGAGGTAACATTGTTGTGAAATGAGAGCGAGGTAACATTGTTGTGAAATGAGTGCGAGGTAACATTGTTGTGAAATGAGAGCGAGGTAACATTGTTGTGAGATGAGAGCGAGGTAACATAGTTGTGAAATGAGAGCGAGGTAACATTGTTGTGAAATGAGAGTGAGGTAACATTGTTGTGAAATGAGAGCGAGGTAACATTGTTGTGAAATGAGAGCTAGGTAACATTGTTGTGAAATGAGAGCGAGGTAACATTGTTGTGAAATGAGAGCGAGGTAACATTGTTGTGAAATGAGAGCGAGGTAACATTGTTGTGAAATGAGTGCGAGGTAACATTGTTGTGAAATGAGAGCGAGGTAACATTGTTGTGAAATGAGAGCGAGGTAACATAGTTGTGAAATGAGAGCGAGGTAACATTGTTGTGAAATGAGAGCGAGGTAACATAGTTGTGAATTGAGAGCGAGGTAACATAGTTGTGAAATGAGAGCGAGGTAACATTGTTGTGAAATGAGAGCGAGGTAACATTGTTGTGAAATGAGAGCGAGGTAACATTGTTGTGAAATGAGTGCGAGGTAACATTGTTGTGAAATGAGAGCGAGGTAACATTGTTGTGAAATGAGAGCGAGGTAACATAGTTGTGAAATGAGAGCGAGGTAACATTGTTGTGAAATGAGAGCGAGGTAACATTGTTGTGAAATGAGAGCGAGGTAACATTGTTGTGAAATGAGAGCGAGGTAACATTGTTGTGAAATGAGAGCGAGGTAACATTGTTGTGAAATGAGAGCGAGGTAACATTGTTGTGAAATGTTGTGAAATGAGTGAGGTAACATTGTTGTGAAATGAGAGCGAGGTAACATTGTTGTGAAATGAGAGCGAGGTAACATTGTTGTGAAATGAGAGGTAACATTGTTGTGAGGTAACATTGTTGTGAAATGAGAGCGAGGTAACATTGTTGTGAAATGAGAAATGCGAGGTAACATTGTTGTGAAATGAGTGCGAGGTAACATTGTTGTGAAATGAGAGCGAGGTAACATTGTTGTGAAATGAGAGCGAGGTAACATTGTTGTGAAATGAGAGCGAGGTAACATTGTTGTGAAATGAGAGCGAGGTAACATAGTTGTGAAATGAGAGCGAGGTAACATTGTTGTGAAATGAGAGCGAGGTAACATTGTTGTGAAATGAGAGCGAGGTAACATTGTTGTGAAATGAGAGCGAGGTAACATTGTTGTGAAATGAGAGCGAGGTAACATTGTTGTGAAATGAGAGCGAGGTAACATTGTTGTGAAATGAGAGCGAGGTAACATTGTTGTGAAATGAGAGTGAGGTAACATAGTTGTGAAATGTGTTGTGAAATGAGAGCGAGGTAACATTGTTGTGAAATGAGAGCGAGGTAACATAGTTGTGAATTGAGAGCGAGGTAACATTGTTGTGAAATGAGAGCGAGGTAACATTGTTGTGAAATGAGAGCGAGGTAACATTGTTGTGAAATGAGAGCGAGGTAACATTGTTGTGAAATGAGGAGAGAATGTAAATGAAAGCCGTAGTCTCGGGACACTGTGTATATACATCAAGATAGAAGAGATGCTGAAGATTAGCATAAGCACTCCCCAAGTCTTCCTGATCACAGAAAGCCTCGTATGACATGTCTACAGTACAAGGTCAACACCGAGTCAGCTAAAGAAAGCATGGCCATCGGCCTTAGTCCACAGTCATGTTTGCATTAAGGCTATTTGCTTTTCCGTGGTTTATGGTCTGGGACGATGAGCGCGCCAACACAACATTGTGTTTCATTTATTTTCATCTAGCGGTCATTTCAGCGGATTAAGCTAACATAAATGTTTTGCCTTAGCTAAGCCAACACAGGGATAAGGGCAGTAACAGAATGAAAGGGATAAAGTCTGTCCAAAGGACTGTAATTGTTGATGAAATCCACCGTGCTCAAACACTCAGTTCTTTCCAAGATCTATGATTAGAATCTGTTTGGCTCCGGTTAGTTAGCTAAAGGACTCTACTGATTTCAGCATCTCTCTTTCAAACAGTCTATCTTTATCTCCTTCTTTTTTCTCTCTCCATTTGTCTTTCTCCCTCTCTTCTTCCCTCCTTCTCACTCTCACCCTTGTTTCTCTCTCTTCTGCTCTCTCTCTCTCTCTCTCTCTCTCTCTCTCTCTCTATTTTGCTCTTTTGCTCTCTCTCTCTTTTCTCTCTCTCTCTCTCTCTCTCTCTCTCTCTCTCTCTCTCTCTCTCTCTCTCTCTCTCTCTCTCTCTCTCTCTATTTCTCTTTCTTTCTTTCTCTCTCTCTCTCTCTATTTATCTCATTCTCTCTCTTTTGCTCTCTCTCTGTATATATTTCTCTATTTTCCTCTCTTTTGCTCTCTCTATCTCTCTCTCTCTCTCTCCCTCTAACTATTCTTGTCTCTCTCTCTCACACACACAGTTTCTCTCTCTCACTTTCTCTCTCTTCCCTCTTACTGGTGATATAGTATGGCTATTTTCTTCAGGGACAAAGTCATCTCAGAGATTCAATGTTACCCATTAACCTAACATTACCAGCCAAGCCAACCTTCGCCTGTGAGTCTCTCACTGCAGCCTCTACAGGATACATAGTTCAGTTCGGCAAGCAAGCAACTTGCTGTAAAGATAACGACTATGCAGGGCACTGCTCTAAGCTCAGTTTTAAATTGTCCCTTCTAATTCAGATCCCAGATCTGTGTCTTCAAAGTGTTGTCCTATGGGGACAACCGAAGACACCTTATTGATTCTAGATATCGGCTGTTTTTCTAAGAGCGTATGCAGAGGTCCTACACAGGGATCATTAGTCCCAACCTGTAATTAGGACTATGAACACATTGTGAGTTTGTCTTCACAAACAAACCCTTGAATTCCTCCGTAGAACATACCACTATAAGGACATGAATGATTCCCGGTTTCACTGACTGTTGTCCTTCTCTCTTTGACTCAATGCCTCATTGATCTCATTTTCTTCAGGATGTTTGAGGAATACAAAACTCTGGTTTCTGTAGTAACCCTTCGATAAATAAACAGACAGATTAATTTGTGGTATAGTTTCTGAAGGGAGATTTGGACGAGGGGGGGGGTTGAACAGGGGCAACCCAATCACTCCCTGGTGACCTACCCCCATAGGGGTGGGAACCCTTGCGTGTGTCACCACCTCTCGTTAACAGGAGGTAAGGAGGGACGGAGGTGAGGGGAGGGAGGACAGGGGGTACGGAGGTGAGGTGAGGGGGAGGGAGGACAGGGGGTACGGAGGTGAGGGGGAGGGAGGACAGGGGGATACAGAGGTGAGGTGAGGGGGAGGGAAGACAGGGGGGTACGGAGGTGAGGTGAGGGGAGGGAAGACAGGGGGGTACGGAGGTGAGGGGGAGGGAGGACAGGGGGTACGAAGGTGAGGGGAGGGAGGACAGGGGGTACGGAGGTGAGGTAAGGCGGAGGGAAGACAGGGGGTACGGAGGTGTGGGGGAGGGAGGACAGGGGGTACGGAGGTGAGGTGAGGGGGAGGGAGGACGGGGGTACGGAGGTGAGGTGAGGGGGAGGGAGGACAGGGGGTACGGAGGTGAGGTGAGGGGGAGGGAGGACAGGGGGTACGGAGGTGAGGTGAGGTGAGGGAGGACGGGGGTATGGAGGTGAGGTGAGGGGAGGGAGGACAGGGGGTACGGAGGTGAGGGGGAGGGAAGACAGGGGGAACGGAGGTGAGGTGAGGTGAGGGGGAGGGAAGACAGGGGGTACGGAGGTGAGGGGAGGGAAGACAGGGGGTACGGAGATGAGGTGGGGGGAGGGAAGACAGGGGGTACGGAGGTGAGGTAAGGCGGAGGGAAGACAGGGGGTACGGAGGTGTGGGGGAGGGAGGACAGGGGGTACGGAGGTGAGGTGAGGGGGAGGGAGGACGGGGGGTACGGAGGTGAGGTGAGGGGGAGGGAGGACAGGGGGGTACGGAGGTGAGGGGGAGGGAGGACAAGGGGTGCATGTGTGTGTCTGTGTGCGTGCATGTACGAGTGAGTGTGTATCTGTGTGCGTGCGTGTACGAGTGAGTGTGTATCTGTGTGCGTGCGTGTACGAGTGAGTGTGTATCTGTGTGCGTGCGTGTACGAGTGAGTGTGTATCTGTGTGCGTGCGTGTACGAGTGAGTGTGTATCTGTGTGCGTGCGTGTACGAGTGAGTGTGTATCTGTGTGCGTGCGTGTACGAGTGAGTGTGTATCTGTGTGCGTGAGTGTGTCCATGTGTGCTACAAAACAGGAGCTGCCAGGGTGAACAGGCACAGCTGACTCTCTGAGAGGACTGATGTCTCCTAACAAACACAACATTTCCTTTTTGGTTCCATTTGTTTCTCTCTGCCAAAATACCACCCCTCTGACTCTCCTCTGGAGCCCAAGGATATTAAAATAGAAAGGATTCCATGGCTTCCTTACCTTCACCTCACACTTCTTATGGATACCCAGCTTGCACACTGAAAGACAGCAGAAAACACAGAGTTAGTTTAAGGTCACATGTTGTACCAGATACTATTCTATTCTCTCTGACCTGAGGACTTGGCTTTTTCAGACGCTGCTCTTGGAACTGTTCTGAATAACCAAACACACACACACACACACACACACACACACACACACACACACACACACACACACACGCGCGTGCACGCACGCACACGCACGCGCACGCGCACGCACACGCGCACACACACACACACACACACACACACACACACACACACACAGATATAAACACACTCCTGTGAGGCTGCAATAGCCTCAGATGACTGCCATATTGGGCGGGAAAAGGCCATCTCTTTACCTTGTTAGGAGAGCAGGGCTTTGATAGGAGAGATGGAGTTAAGAGGAGCTACAGGGGTCAGACCTGGCAACCTTCCCTGGGCTGTTAAACACCTCTGTGCTGCCCCCATGTGGCAGGATAAAGTCAACATCACAGTCCCACTATTCTGCCTATAAACTGCTTATAAACATGATCAATTAGTACATTGTATTATGTGCTACAATGTCATACACATGTCGGTTGTTGTTTAAGATTGTACAAGTATGATTGCAGGTCAGTATCTCTACTTGATACATAGTTGATGGTTAGTGAGTCGCTCTGGATAAGAGCGTCTGCTAAATGACTTAAATGTAAATGTAAATGTAGTGTATGTGCGTAAGGCTGCAAGCACGCGCGTGTGTCCTCTCTGAGCAGCGTGTGTGGGCAGGGGGTGACAGAGGCCATGTTGTGAAGTGATGTGGCCATGTGATGACCTCTGACCCCACACACCTGCTTCCTACCACCAGCTCAAGTGATCCCAATGTGGAGTGTGTGTGTGTGTGTGTGTGTGTGTGTGTGTGTGTGTGTGTGTGTGTGTGTGTGTGTGTGTGTGTGTGTGTGTGTGTGTGTGTGTGTGTGTGTGTGTGTGTGTGTGTGTGTGTGTGTGTGTGTGTGTGTGTGTTCCCCAGGTACTCATCACCAAGCCAGGATATAGTAATCTACTGCTGACAAGGCAATAGTGAAATCCTAAGGACTGCATTGCACATTGAGCCTGACAGTGTAAAGCAAACATACAGGCATATTATAGGAATATTAAACACACAGACTCTTTACGGCCAACAGATGGCGCTAATCATATTGAGACAATGGGCAGAAATGCTTTGCTATATTGCAGCAGTATATTTAATGGGGGTTTGACTGTTAATCAAGTTCTATTATATATGCAGAAAACATAAGCATTCATCCTTACTTGTCTCGTGTGTGTATGTATGTTTACGTGCGAGTGCATGTGTGCGCATGTCTCTCTGTCTCTGGCCACACGCCACCCTGCGTCAGTGGAGGATGGCTCCCATTGTGAGGGGCCATAGCAACACTTCCTGGCAACCACAGACGGCGACAGGAAGAGGCTGCAGAATGCTCCGAGGATCATGTGACTCTAGCCTTTTGTTTGGAAACACTGGTAGCTCTGACAGCTCAGAAGATCCAGAGGATGTTACCAGCAAAGATCATAATACACAATATTTGTTGCAGCATAATTTCCTAATTTCTCTCTTTCACTCTCTCTCGTTCTCTCTCTCTCATCCCCTCTCCCCCTCTCTACACCAACCAATCTCTCCCTCTTTCTTTCTCCCTCTCTTATCTGGGCTAATGCAGCAGCAGCAGCAGGCTAATTTTAACAGCAAAGCCTCTGCCAAAGCCCTCAAACTGAGCCCAGACCAGACTCCCCCCAGACTGCTTCTGGGCTTACTGGACGAAGGTTTGTCAACTGCTCTCTGTGTGAAGAGGTAGCTTTTCATAACAGAGAGAGAGAGAGAAACAGAGAGGGGAGGCTAGAGGGAGAGAGTGAAGGACGGGAGTCTAGAGGGATAGAGAGGGAAAGAGAGAAGGAGAGAGGATAGGGGGGAGAGAGGGAGAGAGTGAAAGACAGGAGTCTAGAGGGATAGAGGGAAAGAGAGAAGGAGGGAGGATAGAGGGGGAGAGAGAGAAACAGAGAGGGGAGGATAGAGAGAGCAAGAGGGAGAGAGAGAAGGAGGGGAGGCTAGAGGGAGAGAGAGGGAGAGATAGAAGGAGGGAGGATAGAGGGAGAGAGGGAGAGAGAGAAGGAGGGAGGATAGAGAGGGAGAGAGTGAAGGACGGGAGTCTAGAGGGATAGAGGGAAAGAGAGAAGGAGGGAGGATAGAGGGGGAGAGAGAGATAGCGGGAGAGGGAGAGAGAGAATGATGGGAGGATAGAGGGAGAGAGAGGGAAAGAGTGAAGGAGAGAGGATAGAGGGAGAGAGAAATTGACAAAAGGCTCGAAATTGGCTCGTGGTCAAAAACATGGAAGAGAGAGGGAGAGAGAGACAGAAGCTGTCCATTGTGCTGAATCGCGTCCCTGTGAAAATGAGAACTTTCCCATCCATCCACTCACCTTTACAGATGAGCCCATCCTTGGTGATGGCCTGTTGACATACATCACAGCTCTTGACTTTCTTGAAGGGCTTGAGCTTGAAATTGTGTGTGTGGACACTCTCCAACTCCTCAGGCTGAGGGGAGATAGAGAGAGGAAGAGGGTAGGGAGGAAAAGACCTGGATAAGATCAACAATTCATATTATGAAATAAGGAAGTGAATGGTGCCTTTATCGACAGCCTTCAGTGTTTCTGTAATGAATATAATCAATACACAGGCTTGTGTGTTTAAGGAAACAAAAGAGGAGATGGCGATTGCTACTGGTTGGACACACACACACACAGCTACACACTACATGACCCGCACAAACACAAACACACTCGTAGCGTGTGAAGCAGTGTGTGGGAGTGTCATAGTTAGTTGTAGCAGCAGTAGCAGCCCATATTCTCCAGCACAGGATGTTTCCTCTTTGAAGTTATCTTATTAAATGATTCATTCATGAGGAAGAGAGGAGGAACAGGCCTCACAGCAGCCACAGGGCCCTGAATCTCTAGAAACCAACCGTGTGTGTGTGTGTTTGTGTACGTGCATCCATGCGTGTGTGCGTACCTGTTTGTGTTTGTGTGTGTGTGTTTGTGTTTGTGTACGTGTGTGTATCCATGTGTGTGTGTGTGTGTGTGTGTGTGTGTGTGTGTGTGTGTGTGTGTGTGTGTGTGTGTGTGTGTGTGTGTGTGTGTGTGTGTGTGTGTGTGTGTGTGTGTGTGTGTGTGTGTGTGTGTGTGTGTGTGTGTGTGTGTGTGTGTGTGTGTGTGTGTGTGTGTGGATGTGTGTGTGTGTGTGTGTGTGTGTGTATCTGTGTGTGTGTGTTTGTGTGTGTGTGTGTGTATCTGTGTGTGTGTGGATGTGTGTGTGTGGGGGATATTTTTTCTATATTGGCCAAAAATGAAAACACGAAGCAGAACAAACTCTTTGGTTATTTAAAAACCTGCTGTATGGAAAACATTGTGCGCTGTCGCTAGAAAATAAATATGACTCTTGATGACAATATGATATTTGTTTCCAACATTAGCGTTGATTTTCTAAAGAAGTTAAATCCGCTTCGTGTTTCGTGCCCTTGCCCTTGCCCCACACACACACACACACACACACACACACACACACACACACACACACACACACACACACACACACACACACACACACACACACACACACACACACACACACACACACACACACACACACACACACACACACACACACACGTATCGTCCCGGCCCTAGCCTGGTTCTGATGAAAGACATAATAGCCTCACCGTCTGTGAGCTTTGAGTCTGGAGTAGCAGCCCCCCCCCCCTCTCTCTCTGTCTCTCTCCCATGTGCCACAGCCAATTTGTCTCTGAGCTTTTATAAAAGTGTGTTTCTCAGCGTTTTGCTCCTCTATCTCCCTACATCTTAATGGCTTTTGTCACCCAGTGACAAGCCTGCTAAGCTCCAAAGGGGGATGACGACTGACCTTGACTGCCGAGAGAGGAACGCTAACAGCTAGCTAGCTGCTACAAAACTAAAAGCTAGCCACTGAAAGCATAGGGCCGCAGACAGGGAAGCTAACGGCTAGCTAGCTGCTAGAAGGCTAAAAGCTGGCCACTGACTGCATAGAGCCGCAGAGAGGGAAGCTAACGGCTAGCTAGCTGCTACAAAGCTAACAGCTAGCCGCTAAGGGTGTGAATCATTGCTTAACTGTAATGCTAATAGACCAAGGTATTGGCTGAGACTAACTCTGGCAGTGACCATTGGCACTGTAGAACTGTGAGTCACATTAACACATAACCACAGTGACTCAAGTTGACTAATGTTGATTAAGGCAGCCCCCTGCACCTCTCGGATTCAGAGGAGTTGGGTTAAATGCGGAAGATACATTTCAGTTGAACGCATTCAGTTGACTAGGTGTCCCCCTTTCCCAGACAGACCTCTTCAGCCATGCAGTCTCCCCCTGCTCCATCCAGCTGAGGGTGGAGGTTTTATAGAAACGTGCAGGATTGGGTGGGTGGTGAGGACAAAGTTTGCTAAAGTGGATAGACCAGGTTTATTTGTCTGTTCCACAGACTACCTGGTCACCTTGGAGCTGAGTTCAGTTTATGTCTGTCAGTCTGTCTGAAACCATGTTTTGCTTGGTAAGTTGACCGGTGGGCTTTTCTGTCTATAACTATTTTGAGGACAATGTTTTAAAAGTAGACCTCTCCCTACTTTCCTTGTTCAGTACTTTTTGCAGATTTGACCCACCAGGGTAGGAGAACAAGGCTAGAAGCGAGGCAAAGCAACCTGTTCTGGAACCGCACATCTGGGGCTGTCTGGGATACTGGCAGCTGTCTGGGGCTGCCTGGGATACTGGCAGCTGCTCGCTGGCCATTAAGTCTTTAACAGCCATGGATCACCTCAGTGTGACTTTAAAGCCCTTATGTTAAAAAGGACCTGGCTGAAAACCGCTGGCTCCACCAATCACACACAACCAGCTGTGTCACAGCCAGGTGCCATGGCTACCTTGCTGCCACGGCAACTAGGGTCGGCGCGTCCCGTCAAGCCCTGAGATGATGGATGGGCCCACTGCATCAAACGCACATATAAACACACACAGGTACAAACACACACAGTGACACTCACACACAGGTACGAGCACACACACACTTCTACTGGCACACACATCAAGCGTCTTCATGACAGGAGTCCAAATGAGGGCTTGTACTGCTGCCAGAGAGCATCTGTGAGTTGTACCTTCAGAGAGAGAGGGGGGATGTGAAAAAGAGAGAGAGACAGGGGGGATGAGAAAATGGCCTGGCAGTAACCCTCTAGGCCCCTGACAGTTGGCAGCACCTGGTTCATGAGAAGAGAAGAGAGAGAAGAGAAAGGAGAGAAGAGAAAGAGGAGAGAGGAGAGAGAGGAACGGGAAGAGAAAGAGGAGAGAGGAAAGATAGGAATGAGAAGAGAAAGAGGAGAGAGGAGAGAGAGAAACGAGAAGAGAAAGAGGAGAAAGTCCTCCTGTGTGCTACCTATATCCCCCACTAGAATCCCCATATTTTAATGAAGACAGCTTCTCCATCCTGGAGGGCGAAATCAATCATTTCCAGGCCCAGGGACATGTACTAGTCTGTGGCGACCTAAATGCCAGAACCGGACAAGAACCTGACACCCTCAGCACACAGGGGGACAAACATCTGCCTGGAGGTGACAGCATCCCCTCCCACATATGCCCCCCTAGGCACAACTATGACAACATAACCAACAAAAACGGGTCACAACTCCTGCAGCTCTGTCGCACGCTGGGTATGTACATAGTCAACGGTAGGCTTCGAGGGGACTCCTATGGTAGGTACACCTATAGCTCATCTCTTGGCAGTAGTACTGTAGACTACTTTATCACTGACCTCAACCCAGAATCTCTCAGAGCGTTCACAGTCAGTCCCCTAACCCTATCAGACCACAGCAAAATCACAGTCTACTTAAACAGAGCAATACACAATCATGAGGCATCAAAGCCAAAGGAACTGAGTAACATTAAGAAATGCTATAGATGGAAGGAATGCAGTTTGGAAACCTACCAAAAAACAATTAGGCAACAACAAATTCAATCCCTTTTAGACAATTTCCTGGGTAAAACGTTCCACTGTAATAGTGAAGGTGTAAACCTGGCAGTAGAAAATCTTAACAGTATATTTGACCTCTCAGCTTCCCTATCAAATCTAAAAATCTCAAATAGAAAACCGAAGAAAATTAACAATAATGACAAATGATTTGATGAAGAATGCAAAAATCTAAGAAAGAAATTGAGAAACCTGTCCAACCAAAAACATAGAGACCCGGAAAACCTGAGTCTACGCCTTCACTATGGTGAATCACTAAAACAATACAGAAATACACTATGGAAAAAGAAGGAACAGCATGTCAGAAATCAGCTCAATGCAATTGAAGAATCCATAGACTCTAACCACTTCTGGGAAAATTGGAAAACACTAAACAAACAACAACACAAAGAATTATCTATCCAAAATGGAGATGTATGGGTAAACCACTTCTCCAATCTTTTTGGTTCTATAACAAAGAACAAAGAGCAAAAACATATACATGATCAGATGGAGATCTTAGAATCAACTATTAAAGACTACCAGAACCCACTGGATTCTCCAATTACATTGAATGAGTTACAGGACAAAATAAAAACCCTCCAACCCAAAAAGGCCTGTGGTGTCGATGGTATCCTCAATGAAATGATCAAATATACAGACAACAAATTCCAATTGGCTATACTAAAACTCTTTAACATCATACTTAGCTCTGGCATCTGCCCCAATATTTGGAACCAAGGACTGATCACCCCAATCCACAAAAGTGGAGACAAATTTGACCCCAATAACTACCGTGGAATATGTGTCAACAGTAACCTTGGGAAAATCCTCTGCATTATTATTAACAGCAGACTCGTACATTTCCTCAATGAAAACAATGTACAGAGCAAATGTCAAATTGGCTTTTTACCAAATTACCGTACAACAGACCATGTATTCACCCTGCACACCCTAATTGACAACCAAACAAACCAAAACAAAGGCAAAGTCTTCTCATGCTTTGTTGATTTCAAAAAGCCTTCGACTCAATCTGGCATGAGGGTCTGCTATACAAACTGATGGAAAGTGGTGTTGGGGGTAAAACATACGACATTATAAAATCCATGTACACAAACAACAAGTGTGTGGTTAAAATTGGCAAAAAACACACATTTCTTCACACAGGGTCGTGGGGTTAGACAGGGATGCAGCTTAAGCCCCACCCTCTTCAACATATATATCAACGAATTGGCGCGGGCACTAGAAAAGTCTGCAGCACCCGGCCTCCCCCTGCTAGAATCAGAAGTCAAATGTCTGCTGTTTGCTGATGATCTGGTGCTTCTGTCACCAACCAAGGAGGGCCTACAGCAGCACCTAGATCTTAGGCACAGATTCTGTCAGACCTGGGCCCTGACAGTAAATCTCAGTAAGACCAAAATAATGGTGTTCCAAAAAAGGTCCAGTCACCAGGACCACAAATACAAATTCCATCTAGACACTGTTGCCCTAGAGCACACAAAAAACTATACATACCTTGGCCTAAACATCAGCGCCACAGGTAACTTCCACAAAGCTGTGAACAATCTGAGAGACAAGGCAAGAAGGGCATTCTATGCCATCAAAAGAAACATAAATTTCAACATACCAATTAGGATTTGGCTAAAAATACTTGAATCAGTCATAGAGCCCATTGCCCTTTATGGTTGTGAGGTCTGGGGTCCGCTCACCAACCAAGACTTCACAAAATGGGACAAACACCAAATTGAGACTCTGCACGCAGAATTCTGCAAAAATATCCTCCGTGTACAACGTAAAACACCAAATAATGCATGCAGAGCAGAATTAGGCCGATACCCACTAATTATCAAAATCCAGAAAAGAGCCGTTAAATTCTACAACCACCTAAAAGGAAGCGATTCACAAACCTTCCATAACAAAGCCATCACCTACAGAGAGATGAACCTGGAGAAGAGTCCCCTAAGCAAGTTGGTCCTGGGGCTCTGTTCACAAACACAAACACACCCTACAGAGCCCCAGGACAACAGCACAATTAGACCCAACCAAATCATGAGAAAACAAAAAGATAATTACTTAACACATTGGAAAGAATTAACAAAAAAACAGAGCAAACTAGAATGCTATTTGGCCCTACACAGAGAGTACACAGCGGCAGAATACCTGACCACTGTGACTGACCCAAAATTAAGGAAAGCTTTGACTATGTACAGACTCAGTGAGCATAGCCTTGCTATTGAGAAAGGCCGCCGTAGGCAGACATGGCTCTCAAGAGAAGACAGGCTATGTGCTCACTGCCCACAAAATGAGGTGGAAACTGAGCTGCACTTTCTAACCTCCTGCCCAATGTATGACCATATTAGAGAGACATATTTCCCCCAGATTACACAGATCCACAAAGAATTCGAAAACAAATCCAATTTTGAAAAACTCCCATATCTTTTGAGTGAAATTCCACAGTGTGCCATCACAGCAGCAAGATTTGTGACCTGTTGCCACGAGAAAAGGGCAACCAGTGAAGAACAAACACCATTGTAAATACAACCCATATTTATGCTTATTCATTTTATCTTGTGTCCTTTAACTATTTGTACATTGTATATATATATATAATATGACATTTGTAATGTCTTTACTGTTTTTAAACTTCTGTATGTGTAATGTTTACTGTTCATTTTTGTTGTTTTTCACTTTATATATTCACTTTGTATGTTGTCTACCTCACTTGCTTTGGCAATGTTAACACATGTTTCCCATGCCAATAAAGCCCTTGAATTGAATTGAATTGAATTGAATTGAAAGAGGAGAGAGGAGATAGAGGAGAGAGGAACAAGAGGAGAGAGAGGAGAGAGGAGGAGGAAGGGGAGAGAAGTGAGAGAGGAGAGAGAGGGACAAGATGAAAGAGAGGAGAGAGGAGAGCGATGAGCAAGAGAGGAGAGAGATGAGAGAGAAGAGAAGAGAGAGGAAATATAGGAGAGAGGAAATAGAGAGAGAGGAAATAGAGGAGAGAGAGGAGAGAGAGAATAGAGGAGAGAGGAAATAGAGGAGAGAGAGATGAGAGGAGAGAGAGGAAAAGAGCCACGCACAATGTACAGTAGACACACTAGGCACATCAAGACACGGACACTGTAGTGTTCAACTCTGGAGAGAGTACACTGATCTCTCTGCCACATACGTACTCTAGCAGTATCAAAACAAGTATCACATTGATGGCCGTCAATGTAAATAACACCACACAACATAACACAACACAACATAAAACAACACAACACAACGTAACATAATATAACGAAACACAACATATCACAATGCTAACAGCGTTTATGAAGTGAAATAGATGCATGTCCCTGGTGGTATTGATGACCTAGTCTCTGTGGATGGATGTCACAACACAAGCCCCACATCACAGCGGAGGAGCTGACATAATAAGATGAGAGAGAGAGAGAGAGAGAGAGAGAGAGAGAGAGAGAGAGAGAGAGAGAGAGAGAGAGAGAGAGAGAGAGAGAGAGAGAGAGAGAGAGAGAGAGAGAGAGAGAGAGAGAGAGAGAGAGAGAGAGAGATGGGAGAAGGATAGAAGGATGGGAGCACTGAGAGACAGACAGGGTGGAAAGTGGTAGGAGAGGGATAGATCTCCCATTCCTCATACCCTCCTCTCCTTCGCTTCATTTGGCCTGGATGTACTCTCTCTCCCATCCCTCCCTCCTCTCTCTCTCCCATCCCTCCCTCCCTCCTCTCTCTCTCTCTCTCCCATCTCTCCCATCCCTCCCTCCCTCATCTCTATCTCTCTTTCCCTCCTCTCTTTCTCTCCTCCATCCCCCTCTCACCCTCTCTCTCTCTCTCCTCCATCCCCCTCCCACCCACCCACCCTCTCTCTCTCTCTCTCTCTCCTCCATCCCCTCCCACCCTCTCTCTCTCTCTGTGTGTTCTCAGTGCCAGTGCCCTCCCTCCCTCCTCTCTCTCTCTCTCTCTCTCTCTCTCTCTCTCTCTCTCTCTCTCCCCCCATCCCTCCCTCCTCTCTCTCTCTCTCTCCCATCCCTCCCTCCCTCCTCTCTCCTCTCCCTCCTCTCTCTCTCTCCCATCCCTCCCTCCCTCCTCTCTCTCTCTCTCTCCCATCTCTCCCATCCCTCCCTCCCTCATCCCATCCCTCCACTCCCATCCCTCCCATCCCTCCCATCTCTCCCATCCCTCCCTCCCTCCCTCCTCTCTCTCTCTCTCTCTCTCTCCCATCTCTCCCATCCCTCCCTCCCTCAGAGAGAGAGAGAGAGAGAGAGAGAGAGAGAGAGAGAGAGAGAGAGAGAGAGAGAGAGAGAGAGAGAGAGAGAGAGAGAGAGTGTGTGTATGAGTGTGTGTATGAGTGTGTGTGTTTGCTTAGACAGCAGGTCCAGTAAATCACAACCCATGTTCTTCTTCCCCAGTTGCACTTAGCTAATGAAAAGTATCACTGCGGTTCTGCGACCGTGACCCCACTTAGAGCCAGAATGGAGGAGAGGAGGGAGGGAGCCACTCTGAAAGGCACTGCTCTGTCCTTCTCCACTGGGAGAGGAGGAACAGGCATGGGGCCAGCACGCACGCACGCGCACACACTCACACACACACATACACACACACTAATGTCAGTGTCAGCTATTAGGCAGGCCTACATGCCAGAAAAAGAAGCCAGAAAAAGAAGACAGGCCTCTTTAGTTCATCACAAACATACTGCTGTCTAAGCGAACACACACACACACAAGCAAGTACACACACAGGCACGGAGGCACATGTATACACACACACACACACACACACACACACACACACACACACACACACACACACACACACACACACACACACACACACACACACACACACACACACACACACACACACACACACACACACACACACACACACACACACACGCAAACACGTATACACGCACACAGACAAATGCACACACTGTGGTTGAAATCGTAAAGGTGTTAACAGTTCATAAAACACATTGAGACCACAGAAAGCCTCCCTCAGCCCTGTTTATGGAGTAAGAGTCTCTAATGGCCCATCACTGGGAAGCATTCAGTAAAGAGAGAGAGAGAAGAGGTCCTTCTAAAGACACATTCCAGCTCCAACTCCCAGTATGGATGAGGGTCAGAGGGGGACACAGGGGTGAGGTTTGAGGGGAGTATGGGTGTGGGTGTGGGTCAGAGGGGGACACAGGGGTGAGGTTTGGGAGGAGTATGGGTATGGGTCAGAGGGGGACACAGGGGTGAGGTTTGGGGAGAGTATGGGTGTGGGTCAGAGGGGGATACAGGGGTGAGGATTGGGGGAGTATGGGTGAGAGTCAGAGGGGGACACAGGGGTGAGGTTTGGGAGGAATATGGGTGTGGGTCAGAGGGGCATACAGGGGTGAGGGTTGGGAGGAGTATGGGTGAGGGTCATAGGGGGATACGGGGTGAGGGTTGGGAGGAGTATGGGTGAGGGTCATAGGGGGATACGGGGTGAGGGTTGGGAGGAGTATGGGTGAGGGTCATAGGGGGATACGGGGTGAGGGTTGGGAGGAGTATGGGTGAGGGTCATAGGGGGATACAGGGGTGAGGTTTCGGGGGATAGTAGAACTATAAAGGGAAGAAGATGGTTCAAGTTTGGGAGAGGAAGAAAGGAAGTCAGTCCAGGGGACCACACTCCATTTCCTCTCTTCCCGGGGATAGGAATGAAACCCTTCCCTCTCTCTCTCTCTCTCTCTCTCTCTCTCTCTCTCTCTCTCTCTCTCTCTCTCTCTCTCTCTCTCTCTCTGTCACTCTCTCTCTCTCCCTCTCTCTCTCTCTCTCACACTCTCCCTCTCTCTCTCTCTCTCTCTCTCTCTCTCTCTCTCTCTCTCTCTCTCTCTCTCTCTCTCTCTCTCTCTCTCTCTCTCTCTCTCCTCTCTCCTCTCCCTCTCCCTCTCCCTCTCCCTCTCCCTCTCCCTCTCCCTCTCCCTCTCCCTCTCCCTCCCTCCACATGAGAAGATGCCTGCTTTTCATTTGACATGGAAATGCACCTAAGGTATTCAACTCACTGAGCATCGAGCGTCCCAGTCTTCAGTCGTGACTGGTCAAAGGTCAAACTGTTGTGGGACAACGAGAGTATTAGAGATTGGATAGATCTGTTCAAACTATAACGGGTTAAACGGATCTTTCACCACCTACAAAGTACGGACTTCACCCTTGGCTGAGAGGTCAGGGAAGTGGGGAGATCAATGGCCTTGTCTGCGTCCAAAATGGCTCCCTATTCCCTATGTAGTGCACTACTTTTGAGCAGAGCCTTTGGTCAAAAGTAGTGCACTACATAGGGAATATGGTTGAATGGTGGGAACCCGGTTGCCAAGATTTATCAGGGTTTACCGCCCAAAACCACTCCCTTTTCCCAGGATAAATAACTATAAGAAACTAGTAAATTTGAATAAATGATTTCTATGAAGAGAGCAAGGCGTGAAATGGAACTGTTAAATGATGTGCGATACCTTTTTATTTGTGCATTTTTATTGTTCCAAATGTCCCAACTGAATTTGGTAAAAGGGCGTTTATGTACTCTGCGCCATCGTCTTGGAACACCTCACAAAATACTTTTAATGTCACGACTTCCGCCGAGGTTGGCTCTCCTGCCCGTTCGGGCTGTGCTCGGCGGTCGTCGTCACCGTCCTATTAGCCACTACCGATCCCTTTTCGGTTATCTGTTGGTTTTGTCTGATTGTTTTCACCTGTGTGTTAGTTCATTAGTATCTGTATATAATGTAGGTTGTCCCGCCCTTGTTTTGTGCGGGATTGTTTCTTTTTGTCATTTCGTTTCGGCTGTCGGTGTTTTTGTGTTTTATTTCTCCGGTTTGTCTGTTATTTCCTGTTTTGGATATTTTTCACCCTGTTTGTATTTTGGGTTGTCCGTGTTTATTGTTGTTCACCGGAGAATAAACCTCTATTCACTATTTGCTCTCTGCGCCTGATTCCACCCACCTTGACTAGTCGTGACAGAATCCCGCACCACCCATGGAATCAGCAGGAGCAGCAGCGTCTCCTCTCCCATCGATGGAAGAGAGGGTCCCACATCATACCAGCGTGATTCACCGGATTGGTTCTGCTATGGACCAAATGATGGAGAGAATGGATCGATGGGAGAGGAGTGGCCTCCCCACCTCATCTCTAGCAACCCCTTCTCCAGCACCTCCTGTTTCTGCGACCACATCTGGCTCTGGGGCTCTTCGGCTGACACTCCCACGGGAGTTTGATGGATCGGCGGCTGGGTGCCAGGGTTTCCTCCTTCAACTGGAATTATACCTGGCTACCGTGCGTCCTGCTCCCTCTGGAGAGGAGAGCGTGCTCACCCTCATCTCCTGCTTGATTGGGCGAGCCCTCGAGTGGGTCAACGCAGTGTGGAATGGTCCGGACTCGGCTAAGGATAATTACCCAGAGTTCACTCGCCGATTCTGAGCTGTTTTTGACCATCCACCCGAGGGTCGGGCGGCGGGTGAACGGCTGTTTCACCTGCGTCAGGAGACGAGGAGCGTACAGGATTTTGCCCTAGAGTTTAGGACGTTGGCAGCAGGAGCAGGATGGAACGACAGGACCTTGATTGATCATTTTAGATGTAGTCTCAGGGAGGACGTCCGCAGGGGAGCTGGCATGTCGGGACACCACATATTCACTGGATGGACTTATCGATCTGGCTATCCGTCTCGACAACCTGCTGGCTGCTCGCGGGCGTTCGGATCAGGTCCTGTCGTTTCCAATTCCCAGCCCCCCTGATCCTATCCCTATGGAATTAGGAGATACGGCTTCGAGGGGGACCGGAGGAGGAGTGTCCTCCTGCACCAGTTGTGGTCGACGAGGGCACACGTCCGACCGGTGCTGGAGGAACTCTTCTAGGAGTCGGGAGGACAGGCAGAACACTGCTCGATCACCCCAGGTGAGTAAGCACCAAACTCATTCAGAGCTTCCTGTCGGTCATGTGTTTGTATTGATTTCTTTCCCTGGGTTTTCCCCCTCTCTACAGCATAAAGCGCTAGTCGATTCAGGCGCAGCTGGGAATTTTATGGATTGTGGGCTTGCATTAAGGCTAGGGATTCCCCTGGTGTTGTTAGATCAACCTTTCCCGTGCACTCCTTAGATAGCCGACCATTAGGGTCAGGAGTAATTAGGGAGGCTACGGTGCCGCTGGACATGGTAACGCAGGGTGATCATAAGGAGCAGATTAGCCTGTTCCTTATAGATTCACCTGTGTTTCCAGTGGTGTTGGGGGTTCCCTGGTTAGCTCAACACAGCCCGGTGATTTTCTGGCGACAGGGGGCTCTTAAGGGGTGGTCAGAGGAGTGTTCAGGTAGGTGTATAGGAGTTGCCGTTGGTGCGACTACGGTGGAGAGTCCAGACCAAGTTTCCACCGTGCGCATTCCCTCTGAATATGCAGATTTGGCTATCGCCTTCAGTAAAGGGAGGGCGACCAAATTACCACCTCATCGTCGAGAGGACTGCGCGATAAACCTTCTGGAAAACGCTGCACTTCCTAGGAGTCACGTTTATCCATTGTCCCAGGAGGAGACAGTTGCGATGGAAACATATGTTTCCGAATCGCTGGGACAGGGGTACATTCAGCCCTCCATATCACCCGTCTCCTCAAGACTTCTTTTTGTGAAGAAGAAGGATGGAGGTCTGCGTCCGTGTATTGATTATAGAGGTCTAAATTCCATTACAGTGGGGTTTAGTTACCCACTACCTCTCATCGATACGGCAATGGAATCATTTCACGGGGCGCAATTCTTCACAAAACTGGACCTGAGGAGCGCGTATAATCTGGTACGTATCCGGGGAGGAGATGAGTGGAAAACCGCATTTAGTACTACTTCTGGTCATTATGAGTACCGCGTCATGCCATACGGTTTGAAGATTGCTCCAGCCGTTTTCCAATCCTTCATAGATGAGATTCTCCGAGACCTGCTCGGTCAGGGAGTGGTAGTGTACATTGATGACATCTTGATCTATTCTGCCACACGCGCGGAGCATGTGTCTCTGGTGCGTAAGGTACTTGGGCGACTACTGGAGCATGACCTGTATTGCAAGGCGGAGAAATGTGAGTTTTTCAAACAGTCTGTTTCCTTCCTGGGGTATCGTATTTCCACCTCCGGGGTGGTAATGGAGGATGATCGCGTTACAGCCGTGCGTTACGGCCGACTCCGACCACGGTGAAAGAAGTGCAGCGGTTTTTAGGGTTTGCCAATTACTACCGGAGGTTTATCCGGGGTTTTGGTCAGGTGGCTGCTCCCATCACCTCACTGCTGATGGGAGGACCGGTGCGCTTGCGCTGGTCAGCAGAGGCGGGCAGGGCTTTCAGTCGTCTGAAGGAGCTGTTCACCAATGCGCCCATGTTGGCGCATCCGG
The DNA here is from genome assembly GCF_021184085.1 of Oncorhynchus gorbuscha. NCBI lineage: Eukaryota > Metazoa > Chordata > Actinopteri > Salmoniformes > Salmonidae > Oncorhynchus > Oncorhynchus gorbuscha. Next base: position 66,608,041 of record NC_060195.1, read on the forward strand.
ATCCCTCTTTAGCGTTCATAGTGGAGGTGGATGCGTCCGAGGCTGGGGTTGGAGCCGTGCTGTCCCAATGCTCGGGCGTGCCATCCAAACTCCGCCCCTGTGCTTTCTTTTCGAGCAAACTCAGCTCAGCGGAGCGAAACTATGATGTGGGGGACCGGGAGTTGTAGTCAAGGCTCTGAAGATGTGGAGACATTGGCTTGAGGGGGCTAAATACCCTTTTCTCATCATGGACTGACCATCGTAATCTCGTGTACATCCGGGAAGCTAAGAGACTAAATCCACATCAGGCTAGATTGGCCATGTTTTTTACTAGGTTCCAGTTTACCCTCACATATCGGCCAGGCTCCCAAAACACCAAAGCTGACGCACTGTCTCACCTCTATGATACAGAGGAACGGTCAGTAGAGCCAACTCCCATCATTCCACCGTCATGTCTTGTGGCACCGGTGGTATGGGAGGTAGATGCTGAGATAGAGAGGGCCTCACGGTCAGAGCCGGCTCCTCCTAACTGTCCAGTAGGGACCAAGTACGTGCCGAGGGTGGTCCGGGACAAGCTGATTAGGTGGGCTCATACTCTTCCCTCCTTGGGACATCCTGGTATCAAGAGGACAGTGCAGAGTCTGAGAGGGAAATACTGGTGGCCCACACTGGCTAAAGACGTGAGATTTTATGTCTCCTCCTGCTCAGTGTGTGCTCAGAGCAAGGCTCCTCGGCACCTACCTAGAGGGAAATTACAACCCCTCCCCGTTCCACAACGGCCGTGGACACATTTATCGGTGGATTTTCTTACCGACCTTCCCCCGTCCCAGGCAAGTACTATGATCCTGGTCGTTGTGGATCGGTTTTCTAAGTCCTGTCGTCTTATTCCGTTGCCCGGTCTTCCTACGGCCCTGCAGACTGCTGAGGCTTTGTTTACCCATGTCTTCCGGCACTATGGGGTGCCTGAGGACATCGTCTCTGATCGGGGTCCCCAATTCACGTCCAGAGTGTGGAGGGCGTTTATGGAGAGACTGTGGGTCTCGGTTAGCTTAACCTCAGATTTTCACCCTGAGAGTAATGGGCAGGTGGAGCGCGTTAACCAGGATGTGGGCAGGTTTCTGCGGTCCTACTGTCGGGACCGGCCTGGTGAGTGGGCAAGGTATGTTCCATGGGCCGAACTAGCCCAGAACTCCTTACGCCACTCCTCTACTAACTTGTCTCCTTTTGAGTGTGTGTTAGGTTACCAGCCGGTCCTGGCTCCATGGCATCAGAGTCAGACCGAGGCTCATGCGGTGGAGGAATGGGTACAGCGCTCCAAGGACACCTGGAAAGCCGTTCAGGACTCATTACGGTTAGCGGGAGAACGGCAGAAGAGGAGCGCTGACCAGCACCGCAGTGAGACCCCCGTGTTTGCACCGGGGGACAGGGTCTGGCTCTCGACCCGAAACCTGTCCCTCCGCCTGCCCTGTCGGAAGCTGGGGCCGCAGTGTGTGGGGCCGTTCAAAGTCCTGAGGAGAATAAACGAGGTGTGTTATAGGTTACAACTTCCTAGGTATTACCGTATTAACCCCTCGTTTCATGTCTCTCTCCTCAGGCCGGTGGTGGCTGGTCCCCTGCAAGAAGGTGAGGTGTCTGAGGTCCCTCCGCCCCCTCTGGACATCGATGGGCCCCCGGCGTATACAGTTCGAGGCATTCTGGATTCTAGACGCCGGGTGGGGGGCCTACAGTACCTCGTGGACTGGGAGGGATACGGTCCGGAGGAGAGATGCTGGGTTCCGGTGAGGGACATTTTGGACCCTGCTCTCCTGATAGAATTCCACCGCCTCCACCCGGATCGCCCAGCACCTCGTCCTCCGGGTCGTCCTCGAGGACGGTGGCGGCGCTGCGGGAGCCGCGCGTCAGGGGGGGTACTGTCACGACTTCCGCCGAGGTTGGCTCTCCTGCCCATTCAGGCTGTGCTCGGCGGACGTCGTCACCGTCCTATTAGCCACTACCGATCCCTTTTCGGTTATCTGTTGGTTTTGTCTGATTGTTTTCACCTGTGTGTTAGTTCATTAGTATCTGTATATAATGTAGGTTGTCCCGCCCTTGTTTTGTGCGGGATTGTTTGTTTTTGTCATTTCGTTTCGGCTGTCGTGTTTTTGTGTTTTATTTCTCCGGTTTGTCTGTTATTTCCTGTTTTGGATATTTTTCACCCTGTTTGTATTTTGGGTTGTCCGTGTTTATTGTTGTTCACCGGAGAATAAACCTCTATTCACTATTTGCTCTCTGCGCCTGATTCCACCCACCTTGACTAGTCGTGACATTTAAACTGGAAGAACTTGTCCCGATTGGTGTTTTTAAATCACTGATGAAGGATTTTCCGGCTGATTCCCTGACCTGTCAATGTTTTTAATTTGCTGTTTTATACTCTTGTGAATTCAATGGTTTTTACTGGATTACTTGTAGTTTTTCTTGTCTGTCTGTAATTGTTTTGTAATGACTTGGTGCTGCCTATCTTGGCCAGGGCGCTCTTGAAAAAGAGATTTTAATCTCGATGAGCCCTTCCTGGTTAAATAAAGGTTAAATAATAAATAAGTAAACATGTCTAAATCGGGCTTCTCTACAGCCTCTGCATGATGAATCAATGCTCAGGGTGGGGACAGACAGCCCATCTCAGTATGGAGCGCAATTCACAATGCATGGAGACCTACTGTATCATCTCATCATGGGAACTGTTTTTCTAGAGACGGGTACACCTACACATTCTGCAGCAGAGCCTATGCTACAGTAATATAAGGACTGAATGGGAACCTACACATGCTGCAGCAGAGCCTATGCTACAGTAATATAAGGACTGAATGGGAACCTACACATGCTGCAGCAGAGCCTATGCTACAGTAATATAAGGACTGAATGGGAACCTACACATGCCTCAGCAGAGCCTATGCTACAGTAATATAAGGACTGAATGGGAACCTACACATGCTGCAGCAGAGCCTATGCTACAGTAATATAAGGACTGAATGGGAACCTACACATGCCTCAGCAGAGCCTATGCTACAGTAATATAAGGACTGAATGGGAACCTACACATGCCTCAGCAGAGCCTATGCTACAGTAATATAAGGACTGAATGGAAACCTACACATGCCTCAGCAGAGCCTATGCTACAGTAATATAAGGACTGAATGGGAACCTACACATGCTGCAGCAGAGCCTATGCTACAGTAATATAAGGACTGAATGGGAACCTACACATGCCTCAGCAGAGCCTATGCTACAGTAATATAAGGACTGAATGGGAACCTACACATGCCTCAGCGGAGCCTATGCTACAGTAATATAAGGACTGAATGGGAACCTACACATGCTGCAGCAGAGCCTATGCTACAGTAATATAAGGACTGAATGGGAACCTACACATGCCTCAGCAGAGCCTATGCTACAGTAATATAAGGACTGAATGGGAACCTACACATGCCTCAGCAGAGCCTATGCTACAGTAATATAAGGACTGAATGGGAACCTACACATGCTGCAGCAGAGCCTATGCTACAGTAATATAAGGACTGAATGGGAACCTACACATGCTGCAGCAGAGCCTATGCTACAGTAATATAAGGACTGAATGGGAACCTACACATGCCTCAGCAGAGCCTATGCTACAGTAATATAAGGACTGAATGGGAACCTACACATGCCTCAGCAGAGCCTATGCTACAGTAATATAAGGACTGAATGGGAACCTACACATGCTGCAGCAGAGCCTATGCTACAGTAATATAAGGACTGAATGGGAACCTACACATGCCTCAGCAGAGCCTATGCTACAGTAATATAAGGACTGAATGGGAACCTACACATGCTGCAGCAGAGCCTATGCTACAGTAATATAAGGACTGAATGGGAACCTACACATGCCTCAGCAGAGCCTATGCTACAGTAATATAAGGACTGAATGGGAACCTACACATGCTGCAGCAGAGCCTATGCTACAGTAATATAAGGACTGAATGGGAACCTACACATGCCTCAGCAGAGCCTATGCTACAGTAATATAAGGACTGAATGGGAACCTACACATGCTGCAGCAGAGCCTATGCTACAGTAATATAAGGACTGAATGGGAACCTACACATGCTGCAGCAGAGCCTATGCTACAGTAATATAAGGACTGAATGGGAACCTACACATGCCTCAGCAGAGCCTATGCTACAGTAATATAAGGACTGAATGGGAACCTACACATGCCTCAGCAGAGCCTATGCTACAGTAATATAAGGACTGAATGGGAACCTACACATGCCTCAGCAGAGCCTATGCTACAGTAATATAAGGACTGAATGGGAACCTACACATGCTGCAGCAGAGCCTATGCTACAGTAATATAAGGACTGAATGGGAACCTACACATGCCTCAGCAGAGCCTATGCTACAGTAATATAAGGACTGAATGGGAACCTACACATGCTGCAGCAGAGCCTATGCTACAGTAATATAAGGACTGAATGGGAACCTACACATGCCTCAGCAGAGCCTATGCTACAGTAATATAAGGACTGAATGGGAACCTACACATGCTGCAGCAGAGCCTATGCTACAGTAATATAAGGACTGAATGGGAACCTACACATGCTGCAGCAGAGCCTATGCTACAGTAATATAAGGACTGAATGGGAACCTACACATGCCTCAGCAGAGCCTATGCTACAGTAATATAAGGACTGAATGGGAACCTACACATGCCTCAGCAGAGCCTATGCTACAGTAATATAAGGACTGAATGGGAACCTACACATGCTGCAGCGGAGCCTATGCTACAGTAATATAAGGACTGAATGGGAACCTACACATGCTGCAGCAGAGCCTATGCTACAGTAATATAAGGACTGAATGGGAACCTACACATGCTGCAGCAGAGCCTATGCTACAGTAATATAAGGACTGAATGGGAACCTACACATGCTGCAGAGCCTATGCTACAGTAGTATAAGGACTGAATGCGTGTCTAATTTACCCATCTCCATCGGACTTTCAGGGTCACCTTGTTTTTTCATTGTAAAGATCTATATTTTTTCATTGGAGCATCGGAGTTTTAAAACAGCCTGTCACTCGAATGTCGTTGCTTTTAATCAGTACGCGCGAGAGCACTCTGTCTTTCTCTCTCTCTCTGCATCAACTTGAACATTCAAATTGCATCCAAAATAGATCACCCTGTTCTAGATTGATATATATTGATGTCCCAGCCTACCTCTTTCAAGTAATACATTCAATGCAGTATCAGCCTTATATTTAGCTCATTAATGAGGGGTTGTGGGTAATAAGCTTCTAACTTATTGCCTCTGTCTCTTGCACAACAAGCAAGCATCTGCGCTCCGCTGGCCTCTCCTTAAAACACCACTTGAGTCCCATTCAGGAAAAGCTACACCAGAACAGCTCGCTGGACATAATTTCTTTAGCATTTCTTACACCAACAGACTAATCGAAGAGGGACGCAAGCTCTTTTTTTGCTGAATGTTAAATACAGCAGCCAATAGAACTCAGGGGTAGTTTGAAAGAAGAGCGAATTGTTCAATCTTGGTGAAGAGAAGGGAAAGACCTTCTGCATCTAATTCTGGTTCAGTATTACTCAAGGGTGTCATTAGAATGATGAAGATGAGGACAAATAAACGTATTTCATTTAACTGTTGAATGTGAGGAAGGAATGAAGCAACTATAGAGGAGAAAGAGGAGGAAGGCTAATTACATCAGTAGAAGTATTATGGAAGGTGTATATAAGTTTGCCTGCTAATCATACAAATAGGCCACACTATATTTCAAAATGATAATCAAATTCTCCAGCCTACACTTGTAACTTTGTTAGCCACATGTGTTGTACCAGAGTCGTTTGTTCTCTCCCTGTTTTATCATGGTTTGAACGATGTGCATAATTTCAGTCCATATATACAGTATAATACAATACACTACAGTAATACAGTTCACACTCAAAAAGATGAGCCTGCTGGAGCTAGTTTAATTTATTTACCCAAGAGAGCATATAGCTGGCTACATCTACAGGCCTTTATGTTTTTCTGTCATGGGTAATGTTCAGTAGTCTATATGATATATTTATTGGAAAACGGCACAATCATTTGGGCTTTTTTGGGCTTGTGCTCATTAAATATTGTTCATGTAGGGCTCAGAAAATGTATTTAATATATGGCTCAAAGTGATTTATTCTCAGGGTGGAACATTTGTAAAATGTGTTTTAGGCTCAATGCTAACCCATTACTAGTCCTATCTACAGTAAACTTAGAAAAAAGGCTTCAGAAATGATTATTTGGCTGTTCCTGTAGGATAACCATTTTTGGTTACAGGTAGAACCCTTCGTGTTCCATTTAGAACCCTCTGTGGAAAGGGTTCTACATGGAATTCAAAAGGGTTCTTCTACCTGGAGCCAAACTAGTTCTACCTGCAACCAAAAAGGGTTATTCAAAGGGTTCTCCTATGGGGACAGCTGAATAATGCTTATAGGTTCTAGATAGCAATTATTGTTTGTATGGTACAGTTAGGGTTGTAAAAAATCTGGTAAATGTCCGGTTTTCCAGGAAACCTGATTAAAGGATTAGCGCGGAATCAGGAGGGAATAAGCAGAAAACCTGGTTGAAAGATTACCGCGGAATCAGGAGGGAATAAGCAGAAAACCTGGTTGAAAGATTACCGCGGAATCAGGAGGGAATAAGCAGAAAACCTGGTGGAAAGATTACCGCGGAATCAGGAGGGAATAAGCAGAAAACCTGGTTGAAAGATTAACGCGTAATCAGGAGGGAATAAGCAGAAAACCTGGTTGAAAGATTACAGCGGAATCAGGAGGGAATAAGCAGAAAACCTGGTTGAAAGATTACTGCGGAATCAGGAGGGAATAAGCAGAAAACCTGGTTGAAAGATTACTGCGGAATCAGGAGGGAATAAGCGGAAAACCTGGTTGAAAGATTACCGCGGAATCAGGAGGGAATAAGCAGAAAACCTGGTTGAAAGATTACCGCGGAATCAGGAGGGAATAAGCAGAAAACCTGGTTTAAAGATTACCGCGGAATCAGGAGGGAATAAGCAGAAAACCTGGTTTAAAGATTACCGCGGAATCAGGAGGGAATAAGCAGAAAACCTGGTTGAAAGATTACCGCGGAATCAGGAGGGAATGAGCAGAAAATCCAGGAATCCTCCAAACAGGATTTTTGGAAAATGTGGGCATTATGGGAAAGTTACAGGATTTTGGCAACCCTAGGTATATTCCACCCCTGGGTGAAATTAATTTAGCTCAGGGGAACAATAATTTTCAACAGTAAACACTGTTGAAGATTGAATCTGCATCAACTGATTCCCTGAAGGTATATCACATTAATTGAAGAACGAGCAACAATCAAAGCTGCCACACTTTGCAATTGCTTAACCCAGATTCTGGAACTGCATTAAAATACATTAACAAGGAATTGGGGGGGAGTAGCGGAAATTGAGGAAGAATGGCAGGAGGGGAGAATGGCAGAAGGGGAGAATGGCAGAAGGGGGGAATGGCAGAAGGGGGTGAATGGCAGAAGGGGAGAATGACAGAAGGGGATGACTGACAGAAGGGGATGAATGACAGAAGGGGATGACTGACAGAAGGGGAGAATGGCAGAAGGGGAGAATGACAGAAGGGGAGAATGGCAGAAGGGGGTGAATGGCAGAAGGAAGGGGAGAATGACAGACGGGGAGAATGGCAGAAGGGGATGAATGGCAGAAGGGGAGAATGACAGAAGGGGATGAATGGCAGAAGGGGGGAATGACAGAAGGGGTGAATGGCAGAAGTGGGTGAATGGCAGAAGGGGAGAATGGCAGAAGGGGTGAATGGCAGAAGTGGGTGAATGGCAGAAGGGGAGAATGGCAGAAGTGGCTGAATGGCAGAAGGGGAGAATGGCAGAAGTGGCTGAATGGCAGAAGGGGAGAATGGCAGAAGGGGAGAATAGCAGAAGGGGAGAATGGCAGAAGAGGAGAATGACAGAAGGGGAGAATGACAGAAGCGGGACTTGCACCAGCAACCTTGTGAACTACCGTCTGAGCCAGAATTTATGACAGAGGCTGGAGTATGACCATATAGAGAGAGGTTACAATCTGTGTCCCAGACGTGATTTCAAACAGAGTTCCTTCAATGTGGCCAGGAGGAGGAGGGGAGGGGCACTGAGATGCAAAGCACCAAAGACCACGACACAACACCTGCTTTCAATTTCCAGCAAATTGGAATTCTGGTAGGAACAATGGACGCCTTTGTGAGCCAAAGTGTGTGTGTGTGTGTGTGTGTGTGTGTGTGTGTGTGTGTGTGTGTGTGTGTGTGTGTGTGTGTGTGTGTGTGTGTGTGTGTGTGTGTGTGTGTGTGTGTGTGTGTGTGTATGTGCGTGTGTGTATATGTGTGTATGTGCGTGTGTGTGTTACATGTGTTTATACTGATGTGATCAATGCATAGTCTTCTCAACCAGCAGGGTTGCCAGCGAATAAAGTGAGGAGGATGATGAAGATGTGTGTGTATGTATGTGCATAAACACATGTGTATATTCATATGTACAGTATACGTTCATGCATGTGTGTGCACTCTAGAGGACTGGCAATGCAGAGCAGAGCAGGCACTTTGCCAGGTTGGGCCGGTATCATGAGCTAACATCATACACTGTCAGCAGACAAAGACAGATAATTAACAAGAGAGGAGCAGGAGGAGGGGGGAATGTGATCAATGGTGGTGACACACACACACACACACCAAGTACACACACAAACAACATACACACACACACACACACACCATGTACACACACATACACAACATACACACACACAGACACATTCTTGCAATACACACACACACACACACACACACACGCACACACATGCACAGAGATCAATGGACAGAGAAAACTGCAAAACTGTCGTGATTATTATCATTAGCCTGCATCTAAGCTACTTATGATGCCATGCAGTCAATGATAATCAATGATGTTGTGCAGCAAGGGCCAACACAACAAGATGAAACTAGATATACTGTACTGTACTGGCACGCATGGTGGAATGGCAGAACATGTCATGAACACACACCCACACCAAGCCCCCCGGCCCACTCCCACCCACCTTGGTGTCTAAAGCAACAGGCCCATTATGAGGACTAGAGCTATGGCTTTGAAAGACTGATCGTTACCAGGCCTGGCTTGGTGACTCTCCTGCTGTTGTCTCCTCTAGTCCACCACACCCTCCATTATGGTCTCTCTCTCTCCTCTCCTCCACCTCTACCAAACCCTCACCTGCTGTTCTCTCCTCTAGTCCACCACACCCTCCGTTATGGTCTCTCTCTCTCCTCTCCTCCACCGCTACCAAACCCTCACCTGCTGTTCTCTCCTCTAGTCCACCACACCCTCCGTTATGGTCTCTCTCTCTCCTCTCCTCCACTGCTACCAAACCCTCACCTGCTGTTCTCTCCTCTAGTCCACCACACCCTCCGTTATGGGCTCTCTCTGTATATATAGTCTAGTGAGTGTGTATATGGGTTGTATATATAGTCTAGTGAGTGTGCATTGGGTCAGTGCAAGATAGAGTCCGAGAAGATAAACTCAAAGATCATTTGTAAAAATCCAAATAACTTCACAGATCTTCATTGTAAAGGGTTTAAACACTGTTTCCCATTCTTGTCCAATGAACCATAAACAATTCATGAACATGCACCTGTGGAACGGTCATTAAGACACTAACAGCTTACAGGCAATTAAGGTCACAGTTACGAAAACTTAGGACACTAAAGTGGCCTTTCTACTGACTCTGAAAAACACCAAAAGAAAGATGCCCAGGGTTCCTGCTCATCTGTGTGAACGTGCCTTAGGCATGCTGCAAGGAGGCATGAGGACTGCAGACATGGCCAAGGGAAATCAATTAAAATGTCCGCACTGTGAGTGGCAGACCACGTGTAACAACACCTGCACAGGATTGGTACATCAGAACATCACACCTGCGGGACAGGTACAGGATTGCATCAACAACTGCCCGTTACACCAGGAACGCACAATCCCTCCATTAATGCTCAGACTGTCCGCAATAGGCTGAGAGAGGCAGGACTGAGGGCTTGTAGTCCTGTTGTAAGGCAGGTCCTCACCAGACATCACCGGCAACAATGACTCCTATGGGCACAAACCCACCGTTGCTGGACCAGACAGGACTGGCAGAAAGTGCTCTTCACTGACAAGTCACGGTTTTGTCTCACCAGGGGTGATTCGCTTTTATCCTCGAAGGAATGAGCGTTACTGCGATGCCTGTACTCTGGAGCGGGATCGATTTGGAGGTGGAGGGTCCATCATGGTTTGGGGCGGTGTGTCACAGCATCATCGGACTGAGCTTGTTGTCATTGCAGGCAATCTCAACGCTGTGCATTACATGGAAGACATCCTCCTCCTTCATGTGGTACCCTTCCTGCATGCTCATCCTGACATGACCCTCCAGCATGACAATGCCACCAGCCATACTGCTCGTTCTGTGCGTGATTTCCTGGTAGACAGGAATGTCAGTGTTCTGCCATGGCCAGCGAAGAGCCCGGATCTCAATCCCATTGAGCACATCTGGGACCTGTTGGATTGGAGGGTGAGGGCTAGGGCCATGGTGGGTTAACATCTCAAAGCAAGAACTGGCAAATCTGGTGCAGTCCATGAGGACGAGATACACTGCAGTACTTAAAGCAGCTGGTGGCCACACCAGATACTGAGTGTTACTTTTGATTTTGAACCCTCCTTTGTTCAGGGACACATTATTAAATTTCTGTTCGTCACATGTCTGTGGAACTTGTTCAGTTTAGGTCTCAGTTGTTGCATCTTGTTATGTTCATACAAATATTTACACATGTTAAGTTTGCTGAAAATAAACGCAGTTGACAGTGAGAGCCCATTTCTTATTTTGCTGTTTAGTTTGAGTACTATTAATTAACTATTTCTTGCTATTTAGCAGTCTTATGGCTTGGGGTAGAAGCTGCATCGGAGTCTGTTGGTCCAAGAGCCGATGCTCCGGTACCGTTTGCCGGACGGCAGCAGAGAACATGGCTTGGGTGCCTGGAATCTTTGGCAATTTTTCAGGCGTTCCTCTGACACTGTCTGATATAGAGGTCCTGGATTGGAGGGAGCTCATGACCAGTGATGGGCTGTCCACAACATCCTCTGTAGTGCTTTGCAGTCAAGGGCGGTGCATTTGCCATACCAAGCAGTGATGCAGCCAGTCAATATGCTCTCGATGGTGCAGCTGTATAACTTTTTGAGAATCTCTCCTCTAGTCCACCACACCCTCCGTTATGGGCTCTCTCTCTCCCTCCTCTCCTCCACCTCTACCAAACCCTCGCCTGCTGTTCTCTCCTCTAGTCCACCACACCCTCTGTTATGGGCTCTCTCTCTCCCTCCTCTCCTCCACCTCTACCAAACCCTCGCCTGCTGTTCTCTCCTCTAGTCCACCACACCCTCCGTTATGGGCTCTCTCTCTCCCACCTCTCCTCCACCTCTACCAAACCCTCGCCTGCTGTTCTCTCCTCTAGTCTACCACACCCTCTGTTATGGGCTCTCTCTCTCCCTCCTCTCCTCCACCTCTACCAAACCCTCGCCTGCTGTTCTCTCCTCAAGTCCACCACACCCTCCGTTATGGGCTCTCTCCCTCCTCTCCTTCACCTCTACCAAACCCTCGCCTGCTGTTCTCTCCTCTAGTCCACCACACCCTCCGTTATGGGCTCTCTCTCTCCCTCCTCTCCTCCACCTCTACCAAACCCTCGCCTGCTGTTCTCTCCTCAAGTCCACCACACCCTCCATTATTCTCTCTCTCTCTCTCTCTCTCTCTCTCTTCTCTCTCTCTCTCTCTCTCTCTCTCTCTCTCTCTCTCTCTCTACCCCTTTCTCTCTCTCTACCCCTTTCTCTCTCTCTCTCTCTCTCTCTCTCTCTCTCTCTCTCTCTCTCTCTCTCTCTCTCTCTCTCTCTCTCTCTCTCTCTCTCTCTCTCTCTCTCTCTCTCTCTCTCTCTCTCTCTCTTCCACCTCTACTAAACCCACACAGCCCAGAGGCCTACCTCATTCTAAGTTAAAGAAAGGGATGGACACTCTTACTAACAGGTCACCCAAGCCACATATACTAAAAACAAGACACACACAACGGCCAAGGCAACACACCCATATTCGCCAGAAAAAACACAGACTTGGAAAGTAGAGACATCATTTTGAAAAACCACTACAGCCCACACACAGCAGAAGGGATGGGAGAGAAGGAGAAGGAACTTGAAAGGAGCAGGGAGTTGAGAGAGGAAGATGACGCACAACATGAGAGAGGAAGATGACGCACAACATGAGAGAGGGGTAAGAGTGAGTGGGCATGAAAAGGAGAGAGAGAGAAAGAGAGAGATTGACACATGAGTGTGACTGAAGAAAACAAGCTAAAAATGAGAATGATAGAAAAGGAAAATGGAAGAAAGAGGAGACTATAGAGCAAGCATTAAATGGATATATATATATATATATATTGGAGCTCCAGGGATGTGGAGGTGGAGGGGTCCTGAGAGAAACTCTGTGCCCAGTGAGGCGTGGCGAAAGTTGGGACGCTGTCGGCTGGGGCCTGGGGAGGCGTCCACTCTCAGAGCACCTCCACCTGGGCACAGCAACACAGCTTTAAGTTTAGTGAGAGTGATGGCCACATTCTCCAAGGACTGCCTCAGTCACACACACACACACATAGCTATTGTCCCTTTCTGTCTTTCTCCGTGCTCCAAGTTCTAACTTCAGTCCCCACAGAAGTGGCTCCCGACAACATGCAGTGTCTGTCCCTGTGTGATAAAACTACAGGCCCAATAAAAGGGAAAGGGGAAAGGGGGAGACCTAGTCAGTTGCCCAACTGAATGTATTCAACTGAAATGTGTCTTCCGCATTTAACCCCTCTGAATCAGAGTCACACTAAATGTCATCATCTTCATCGTTGTCGTCGTCTTCATCGTCATCATCATCATGGTCATTTTTGTCTTCATCATCATCGTCATCATTATGATCATGATCACTGTTCTCGTCTTCAACATCATCATCGTCTTCATCATCATCACCCCTCACTGATTATTAACAGAAAAAGATCTGCACCAATACAAGTACAACAGTGTTGGATAAATGCTAAACCAATCAGCTCGGAGCCTCTATCCCCGCTGAGCTAAGCTAGAGAACAGTAGCTTATTTACCTATGGCCTCGGTCTGGGCCTGAGAGGGCAGACAGACAGCTTCATTACAGCAAGTATCTCATCACTCTACACTGCCTAATCATCAGCCCTGCTAGACCCTGACACACACACACACTAATCAGACAGGGAGAGGACACACACACTAATCAGACAGGGAGAGGACACACACACTAATCAGACAGGGAGGGGACACACACACTAATCAGACAGGGAGGGGACACACACACTAATCAGACAGGGAGAGGACACACACACTAATCAGACAGGGAGAGGACACACACTAATCAGACAGGGAGAGGACACACACACTAATCAGACAGGGAGAGGACACACACTAATCAGACAGGGAGAGGACACACACTCATCAGACAGGGAGAGGACACACACACTAATCAGACAGGGAGGGGACACACACACTAATCAGACAGGGAGAGGACACACACACTAATCAGACAGGGAGGGGACACACACACTAATCAGACAGGGAGAGGACACACACACTAATCAGACAGGGAGAGGACACACACTAATCAGACAGGGAGAGGACACACACACTAATCAGACAGGGAGAGGACACACACACTAATCAGACAGGGAGAGGACACACACTAATCAGACAGGGAGAGGACACACACACTAATCAGACAGGGAGGGGACACACACTAATCAGACAGGGAGGGGACACACACACTAATCAGACAGGGAGAGGACACACACACACACTAATCAGACAGGGAGGGGACACACACTAATCAGACAGGGAGGGGACACACACACTAATCAGACAGGGAGGGGACATACACACTAATCAGACAGGGAGAGGACACACACACTAATCAGACAGGGAGAGGACACACACTAATCAGACAGGGAGAGGACACACTCACTAATCAGACAGGGAGAGGACACACACTAATCAGACAGGGAGAGGACACACACACTAATCAGACAGGGAGAGGACACACACTCTAATCAGACAGGGAGAGGACACACACTAATCAGACAGGGAGAGGACACACACTCTAATCAGACAGGGAGAGGACACACTAATCAGACAGGGAGAGGACACACACTCTAATCAGACAGGGAGAGGACACACTAATCAGACAGGGAGAGGACACACACACTAATCAGACAGGGAGAGGACACACACACTAATCAGACAGGGAGAGGACACACACACTAATCAGACAGGGAGAGGACACACACTCTAATCAGACAGGGAGGGGACACACGCCTCTGGTTGCCCAGTGTCCACTAGTGCAGAGTCATAGACATGCATACGAACACAGACATGCACACACACACACACACGGAAACACACACACGGAAACAAGTCTCCTTCAAATAAAAGAAAGATAGATTTTTTCCGTCAATAAGGGACTCTGTTGGACAACTTCAGACATTAGCTATATGAATCAATACAGCGTCCTACCTTACAATATCTCATCTCGTTACGGAATCATTACCTTCAGTCTCTGCACGCTTAGAAAATATACTGCTATCTAGAACCAAAAGGGGTTCTTCGGCTGTCCCCACAGGAGAACCCTTAGAAGAACCCAATTTGGTTCCAGGTAGAACCCTTTTCATTCCAGGTAGAACTCTTTTAGGTTCCATGTGGAACCGTTCCCACAGAGGGTTCTACATGGAACCCAAAAGAGTTCTACCTGGAACCAAAAAGGGTTCTCCTATGGGACAGCTGCATAATCCCTTTGGAACCCTTTTTTCTAATAGTGTGTTTCTCTGAAACATTCTATTGTAGGATCAACATTTTGTCTTAACTTCCTCTGTTGTTAGGGAGATTGGTTTGAAGTGAACATCTGGAATGTAGTAACACCTGAATCAATCAAAATACCGTATTCTAGCATGTTATGATTACAGCTTTGCATGTGCTTAACAGAACCGTGTTCCTCGGAGAGCTTTACAGCACATCGGAGATGTACTTAGCATTTGGCTAATGCCGGTTGCTATTTGTGGCAGATTCCGTTAGCATGTGGTCAAATCCAACGTTCCCCCGTCTCCGCGGAGAGAGCCCCCATGCATTATTAACGGTGTGTATTTAATGAACATTCTTAGAACCCAGGCTTGGTTCTAGGACGTCATCCTCCATACCAACTGCAGCCT
Organism: Oncorhynchus gorbuscha; assembly: GCF_021184085.1. Lineage (NCBI taxonomy): Eukaryota > Metazoa > Chordata > Actinopteri > Salmoniformes > Salmonidae > Oncorhynchus > Oncorhynchus gorbuscha. The sequence continues at coordinate 66,623,352 of NC_060195.1, forward strand.
TTTCCCTTTTTGCCCTTTTTCTCCCCCTCCTCAGGCTCTCATGCCGAGTCACGTCTTACTCTGCACTATGAACAGCTGCGCTCTTCTATCTCCTTTTATTCCCCCCTTTGTTCCATATCCATCCTTCCCTCTCCTCTCCTCTCCCGCCATGCCTGTCTCTCTCTCAGACAACATCATACCTTTCTCTCAGCTACACACTGTGTATTTTCAGTCCAAACAGGGGCAGTGGTTGCTGTTACAAGAAAAGTCATTTTCTGCTTCAATGATATATACTGTATGTCCATTATAGCTATAACAGTATAGATCAGGTATATATTGAACACATTAACACATACAGGATATCCATTATAGCTATAACAGAATAGATCAGGTATATATTGAACACATTAACACATACAGGATATACATTATAGCTATAACAGAATAGAGCAGGTATATATTGAACACATTAACACATACAGGATATACATTATAGCTATAACAGAATAGATTAGGTAAATATTGAACACATTAACACATACAGGATATCCATTATAGCTATAACAGAATAGATCAGGTATATATTGAACACATTAACACATACAGGATATCCATTATAGCTATAACAGAATAGATCAGGTATATATTGAACACATTAACACATACAGGATCGATAGATAGATAGATAGATAGATAGATAGATAGATAGATAGATAGATAGATAGATAGATAGAACAACATTCCAACCTGGCATCCTGGAATACAGCTCTGGAGCTCATATATAATGTGCATCCCAAATAGCACCATATGCCTATATAGTGCACTACATTTGATAAGTGTACACTATAAAGGGAATAGGGTGCCATTTGGGATGCACTGCCATAGTCTCCATACTGCCACAGTCAGGTGGTAAGCGGTGGAATGGGCAGGGGACAGGGGCTGGGACTAGGGTCAGGAGGCAGGGAGCAGCGGCTAGGAGCAGGTGGAAGGGGGCAGGGGCTAGGTGCAGGGGAAAGGGAATGGGGCTAGGGGCAGGGGGAAGGGGCTAGGGGCAGGGGCTAGGGGCACGGGGAAGGGGACAGGGGCTAGGGCACGGGGAAGGGGACAGGGGGAAGGGGACTGGGGCAAGGGGACTGGGGCTAGGGGCAGGGGGAAGGGGACAGGGGCTAGGGGCAGGGAGAAGGGGACAGGGGCTAGGGGCTAGGGGCAGGGAGAAGGGGACATGGGCTAGGGGCAGGGAGAAGGGGACAGGGGCAGGGGAAGGGGACTGGGGCTAGGGACAGGGGACTGGGGCTAGGGGCAGGGGGAATGGGACAGGGGTTAGCGGCAGGGGAAGGGGACTGGGGGTAGGGGCAGGGGGAAGGGGACAGTGGGAAGAGGACAGGGGCTTTGGAAGGTTAAGGGGACAGGGGCTAGTGGCTAGGGAAGGGGACTGGGAGGTTGAGGGGTGTCTGCTCAATGTGATCCCAGTGGGGGTCTAATAGAGAGGAATCTTAATGAAATTAATGAGGACCAACTATTTTGTGTGTGTGTCTGTGCATACCTCACTATTCCAGTCCTGGTGTTCTGTGGAAGTCCCTGTTCCTCACTCACACACACACTGGCAGTCCTAGATAAAGAGTAGTCGTAGATAAAGTGCCGTCCTAGATAAAGGGCAGTCCTAGATAAAGGGCAGTCCTAGATAAAGGGCAGTCGTTGATAAAGGGCAGTCCTAGATAAAGAAGAGTAGTCGTAGATAAAGTGCCGTCCTAGATAAAGGGCAGTCCTAGATAAAGGGCAGTCCTAGATTAAGGGAAGTTCTAGATTAAGGGCAGTCCTAGATAAAGGGCAGTTGTTGATAAAGGGCAGTCCTAGATAAAGGGCAGTTGTAGATAAAGGGCAGTTGTAGATAAAGGGCAGTCCTAGATAAAGGGCAGTCCTAGATAAAGGGCAGTTGTAGATAAAGGGCAGTCCTAGATAAAGGGCAGTTGTTGATAAAGGGCAGTCCTAGATAAAGGGCAGTTGTAGATAAAGGGCAGTCCTAGATAAAGGTCAGTCCTAGATAAAGGCCAGTTGTAGATAAAGGGCAGTCCTAGATAAAGGGCAGTCCTAGATCAAGGGCAGTCCTCGATAAAGGGCAGTCCTAGATAAAGGGCAGTCCTAGATAAAGGCCAGTTGTAGATAAAGGGCAGTCGTAGATAAAGGACAGTCCTAGATAAAGGGCAGTCCTAGATAAAGGGCAGTCCTAGATAAAGGGCAGTCCTAGATAAAGGCCAGTCGTAGATAAAGGCCAGTTGTAGATAAAGGGCAGTTGTAGATAAAGGGCAGTCGTAGATAAAGGGCAGTCCTAGATAAAGGGCAGTCCTAGATAAAGGGCAGTCCTAGATAAAGGGCACTCCTAGATTAAGGGCAGTCCTAGATAAAGGGCAGTCCTAGATAAAGGGCAGTCCTAAATTAAGGGAAGTCCTAGATGAAGGGCAGCAGGTAGCCTAGTGGTTAGAGCGTTGGGCTAGTAACCTAATGGTTGCTAGTTTGAATCCCTGGGCCAACTAGGTTAAATCTGTCGATTTGCTCTTGAGCAAGGCACTTAACCGTAATTGCACCACAGCTGTCAATAATGGCTGAGCCCTGGCTGTAACCCCACTCTCAGGGGGAGTGGGATATGCAAAAAATATATATATACATTTCACACTTGTACATGTGTGAAATAGGACCAAAATAAAACAAATCTAAAGGAAGGCACAGCAGAAGATAAAATGACGCAGGACAACCCAGAAATATCTGTAGGCCTTGCCAGCATCCAGCGTGGACAGACACTGTTTACAGGCAGGGAACACAGATGCCAACCACCACTAACCCAAACCCAAACCCTAACCAGCACATGGCAGAACATCAACTACAGGCAGGGAACACAGATGCCAACCACCACTAACCCAAACCCTAACCCTAACCAGCACATGGCAGAACATCAACGACAGGCAGGGAACACAGATGCCAACCACCACTAACCCAAACCCTAACCCTAACCAGCACATGGCAGAACATCAACGACAGGCAGGGAACACAGATGCCAACCACCACTAACCCAAACCCTAACCCTAACCAGCACATGGCAGAACATCAACGACAGGCAGGGAACACAGATGCCAACCACCACTAACCCAAACCCTAACCCTAACCAGCACATGGCAGAACATCAACGACAGGCAGGGAACACAGATGCCAACCACCACTAACCCAAACCCTAACCCTAACCAGCACATGGCAGAACATCAACTACAGGCAGGGAACACAGATGCCAACCACCACTAACCCAAACCCTAACCCTAACCAGCACATGGCAGAACATCAACTACAGGCAGGGAACACAGATGCCAACCACCACTAACCCAAACCCTAACCCTAACCAGCACATGGCAGAACATCAACTACAGGCAGGGAACACAGATGCCAACCACCACTAACCCAAACCCTAACCCTAACCAGCACATGGCAGAACATCAACGACAGGCAGGGAACACAGATGCCAACCACCACTAACCCAAACCCTAACCCTAACCAGCACATGGCAGAACATCAACGACAGGCAGGGAACACAGATGCCAACCACCACTAACCCAAACCCTAACCCTAACCAGCACATGGCAGAACATCAACGACAGGCAGGGAACTCAGATGCCAACCACCACTAACCCAAACCCTAACCCTAACCAGCACATGGCAGAACATCAACGACAGGCAGGGAACTCAGATGCCAACCACCACTAACCCAAACCCTAACCCTAACCAGCACATGGCAGAACATCAATGACAGGCAGGGAACACAGATGCCAACCACCACTAACCCAAACCCTAACCCTAACCAGCACATGGCAGAACATCAACGACAGGCAGGGAACACAGATGCCAACCACCACTAACCCAAACCCTAACCCTAACCAGCACATGGCAGAACATCAACTACATCAGCAGAGAGAGTAGGATTCAAGTCTGCTGTTACTGAAGATGCAGTGCTGTGAAGCACGGCTTCTCCCATGCAGGAGTAAGTCACAGAATATGGGAGATTTGAGTGGTAATCCGAATTAAGAAGAATATTCAAATATTTCTAAAATATTTCACCTCTCAAAGGGAGGAGGAATACAGGACAAAAATAAAAATCAACAAGTACTTTTTATTTCATAATTGATTGTGACTTTGGGATTGGCCCCCCAAAAGATTGCATGTCTCACCCAGACCCCTCACCCAGACCCCTCACCCAGACCGCTAAGCCTTTAGTGCTTACCCAGAACATGCAGGACAGGCAGACCCATGTCCTTTCTCCTCCGGACAAAACTGACGGCACACACAGAGAGATAGAGGGCATCATGGAAAAATCACACTTCCACTGGACTCAACACAGAATTCCAGAGCATTCCCAAGTAGAATTCCAGAGCATTCCCAAGTAGAATTCCAGATCATTCCCAAGTAGAATTCCAGAGCATTCCCAAGTAGAATTCCCAACGACTCCAGATTGGATTGTGTGACACCATTCTGTGCCAGGCAGCAGCCAGGCAGCAGACAGGCAGAGAGAGAACGGCTGCTGTTACTACTGCTGATACTTTCAGCCAGGCAGTCTCCTACACCCTTCTGCTTCTTTTTTCACTCACAATCTCTCTCTCTCTCTCCACGCCTCCTCTCTCTCTCTCTCCACGCCTCCTCTCTCTCTCTCTCTCCACGCCTCCTCTCTCTCTCTCTCAGTCTCTCTCTCTCTCTCCACTCTCTCCTTCTCTATCCCTCTCGCTCTCTCTCTCGCTCAGTCTCTGTCTCTCTCTCTCCTTCTCTATCCCTCTCGCTCTCTCTCTCGCTCAGTCTCTCTCTGTCTCTCTCTCTCTCTCTCCACTCTCTTCTTCTCTATCCCTCTCGCTCTCTCTCTCGCTCAGTCTCTCTCTGTCTCTCTCTCTCTCTCCACTCTCTCCTCTCTCTCGCTCAGTCTATCTCTGTCTCTCTCTGTCTCTCTCTGTCTCTCTCTACTCTCTCTACTCTCTCTACTCTCCTTCTCTATGTCTCTCTCTCTCTCTCTCTCTCTCTCTCTCTCTCTCTCTCTCTCTCTCTCTCTCTCTCTCTCTCTGTCTGTCTGTCTCTCTCTCTCTGTCTCTCTATGTCTCTCTCTCTCTCTCTCTCTCTCTCTCTCTCTCTCTCTCTCTCTCTCTCTCTGTCTGTCTCTCTCTCTCTGTCTCTCTATGTCTCTCTATGTCTCTCTCTCTCTCTCTCTCTCTCTCTCTCTCTCTCTCTCTCTCTCTCTCTCTCTCTCTCTCTCTCTCTCTCTCTCTCTCTCTCTCTCTCTCTCTCTCTCTCTCTCTCTCTCTCTCTCTCTCTCTCTCTCTATCCCTTCCCTTGTTCCCTCAGAAAGACACTAAGCTCTCAGGAGTAATATGTATAAGGCAACATGACTCACATGAGGGAAGGAGGGAAGGAGGAGGTGTCTGCCTGCCTTTAATTTTCTTCCCCCTCTTCAAATATGCCCTCTTAGCCCCTGCTCCACCTCTCTCCCTCACTCACACTCTCCTCTATTCATTGACCCCATGCACACCACTCCTTCCCTACTTCCCATGCTTCACCTCTCTCTCTTTCCCTCCATCTCTTCTCCTCTCCTCCATGCTCACTCATGTCTGTGCTAATGTCACTTGAATTTTTTATTTGCTTCCTCTCTTCTCCCTCTCTACTCTCCTTTCTCTCTCCTCTCCTCTCCTCTCCTCTCCTCCTCTCCTCTCCTCTCCTCCTCTCCCCTCTCCTCTCTCCCCCCTCTCCTCCTCTCCTCTCCTCTCCTCCTCCATTGCCTTACGCCCTCACAGTTTGACAGCATGGGGAGTCACCTCCTGTAATCTTATTCTATGGTCCCTACTCCCTTCTATAACAGACAAGCGATCAGTACCATATTGTTACCTCGGGCCTATGCTGTGCTGGTGGAAAAGTACTACTGGTTCAACACCAACACCACTGCTTTGTCCTCTCAGTGAGTCCCACAGACACATTCTGCCTCAGTGCCGGAGGAATCCATGTAGGCTACAATACAGCTTTTCACACATACCCTCTCCTGTTTGCTGTGGTTACCTTCAATCTGATCTAGGATCAGCTCTTCCAAGCCCAGTCCTCACCTGTCCACTATGAGGTAAACAGAGGATCAGCTGTAACGGGTCAGCAGTAAGTGAATGTTTAGAGAGGCAGTGACTGTGTTGACCTGAATGCTCTGACTGTGTGGCAGCATTGACGATGTGACAATGCCGATAGTGGGTCGCCAAGAATGATGAGGCGGAGATATTCCAACTGATGAGTGGAGGTGGCTGCTCACACACACACACACACACACACACACACACACACACACACACACACACACACACACACACACACACACACACACACACACACACACACACACACACACACACACACACACACACACACACACACACACACACACACACAGCATCAGTGATCCATCAGTGTTGTATCAGCATTATATTAGTGATGAATACACATCACATCAATGTGGCTACCTGATCCCCACAGGGCGCAGGGCCAATTCATTCACAGCAAACTTTTTTCTGAGTGTTGCTATTGATCCCTGTTGCTTTTCATCACTCAGATAGACATCTCCATGACTATGGAGAACCTGACACAGCCGATATATCTCAGGAGGCTGGTGAGGGAAGGATAATGGCTGGAATGGAGTGAACAGGATGTGTATGAAACAGATGGAAGCCATGTGTTTGATGCCATTCCATTAATGCCGTTCGAGTCATTTAAGATGCCCGTCCTCCCCAATTAAGAAGCCACCAGCCACCTGTGCAGTGTATGAATGAGAGAATGTATGAGAGAGTGTGTTTAAGTGTACCATTACTACTACCAGTCACTAACACTACTACAAAGCTTTGTTTGACCTCCACTACTTCACTATTTTAAGACAAGAAAGCACACACATATTCTTCAAGTAATGTTATTTTCTAGTTAAGTCTGTAATGATTAGAACAATGTAGAAGTTACCCCTAAACACAGTTCTAGGATCAGATCCTACCATAAACCCCAACTTATGACATTAACCATTTTTTTGTGGCAATTTCTACATATTCCTAATGGTTACAGTTAGGAAGTTGTGGTTGGTTAATCTGATCCTGGATATGGGCTAAGGGGCTACTTCTACTTGGATAACCACCACAAAGTCTAGACCATGTTCACAGCAGCCTCTAGTGGAAATGACTTTAATTATTCTTCTCATGTTCAGTATCACACTCTATTCAATGTTTTGTTAGCTCAATTATTCTCTCTCTCTCTGTCTCTCTCTCTCAATTTTTCTGGTAGTACCACAACAGGAACAGTTCCTCTCAAAGTCTCTCTATGAGACTATCACAGTGCAGGTGCATTTATACGGAGACTTGATTACACACAGGTGGATTGTATTTATCATCATTAGTCATTTAGGTTAACATTGGATCATTCAGAGATCCTCACTGAACTTCTGGAGAGAGTTTGCTGCACTGAAAGTAAAGGGGCTGAATAATTTTGCACGCCCAATTTTTCAGTTTTTGATTTGTTAAAAAGGTTTGAAATATCCAATAAATGTCATTCCACTTCATGATTGTGTCCCACTTGTTGTTGATTCTTCACAAAAAAATACAGTTTTATATCTCTATGTTTGAAGCCTGAAATGTGGCAAAAGGTCGCAAAGTTCAAGGGGGACGAATACTTTCGCAAGGCACTGTATGCATAGTATTAGTAGATTTGGATAGAAAACACTCAGAAGTTTCTAAAACTGTTTGAATCATGTCTGTGAGTATAACATAACTTATTAGCAGGCGAAACCCCGAGGACAAACCATTCAGATTTATTTTTGAGGTCACTCTCTTATCAATACGTTTTCATTGGGAATCCAGATTTCTAAGGGACCTTCTTGCAGTTCATATCACTTCCACTGGATGTCTACAGTCTTTAGAAATTGGTTGAGGTTTTTCCTTTGTGTAATGAAGAAGTACGGCCACCTTAACGAGGGTCACTTGAAGTGTACTGTTAGATAGAGGCGCGTGACCAGAAAGCTAGCTACAGTTTTCCTCCTGTATTGAACACAGATCATCCCGTCTTCAATTTTATCGATTATTTACGTAAAACAATACCTAAAGTTGTATTACAAAAGTAGTTTGAAATGCTTTGCAACGTTTACAGGTAACCTTTGAGATATTTTGTAGTCACGTTACGCAAGTTGGAACCAATGTTTTTCTGGATCAAACGCGCCAAATAAATGGACATTTTGGATATATATCGACGGATATAATCAAACAAAAGGACAATTTGTGATGTTTAAGGGACATATTGGAGTGCCAACAAAAGAAGCTCATCAAAGGTAAGAAATTATATTTTTATTTCTGCGATTTGTGTCGCGCCTGCAGGTTTGAAATATGTTTTCTCTCTTTTGTTTACGGAGGTGCTATCCTCAGATAATAGCATTGTTTGCTTTCATTGAAAAGCCTTTCTGAAATCTGACATGTTGGCTGGATTCACAACAAGTGTAGCTTTAATTTGCTATCTTGCATGTGTGATTTAATGAAAGTTTGATTTTTATAGTAATTTATTTGAATTTGGCGCTCTGCATTTTCCCGAGCTTTTGGCCAGGTGGGACACTATAGCGTCCCACATATCACAGAGAGGTGATGTGAGAAGCTATAAGAGATTGTTTTCCATAACTATGCACCGTGAGTAGTCACCTCCCCGAAGTGAGGTCAGAGAGCATGTCAGCCTGACAGAACCGCCCCTTTCGGGCAAAAGGTCATGAGTTAAGAAAAAAACACATCAGACCAGAAAAGCGTGAAGATGCAGCGGCACGATTAAATTGGTTTGAACTGAATCTCAACACGGGGTGGAGAAGATAAACTCACCTCCTGGACAATCACTGGTACGGCTGATTAGCTGTCCTAAATAAAGTATCTTTGAAAGCGAATTTAAGTAGGACCATCCTGTTACTCTTCTCAAACCATCGTATTACGCTACTCTCATCACCCCACTGGGGAACTATCGATCTTCAAAGAAGCATCTTCAGGAGCGAAAGGAAGGAGAAAAACCCTGTAGTTCTGTTCAGGACTACACAACAAGTCACCAGATACCGGGCTGCAAAGAAGGCCAACAGAAGACTTGTTGGAATCCCTTTGGACAATCAGAGCCTTACAAGCATGCCGCGAAAAGGCCCAACCCCCTTTCCAAGGAGGCCCTGTCCACCGAAAGATCCCCGGCGAACCAAGGCATTTCACGTAAATACATTCATGATTTATTACTCAAAGCAGGTGGTGGTTCGTGTGGTTACTGTAGTATAGTATAGTATTACTGTAGGTGAAAGTAGATTCTGAATGTACCAATGTTAAGTGTCTCTGTCCCTCTCTCTCCCTCGACATCTCTTCTTTAACAAGCAGCCATGTTGTTGTCATTCCACTAGGGACCTGTTTTCAGCATATTAAGTCTCAAGTCAGTAACCGGTGAAAAGTGTTAAATGTTCCCCTTTAATTAGCTAGTAAATAATTAAACCAATTTGTGTAGTACTGAATCATAAGGTTTTTGCAGAAGCAAGGAGGTTATGACTGTTCAGAATGATGATATGATACAAGATTATGATTAATAGGTTGACTGTTTATAGATGTGATAGGTAAAGACCTTTTGGATTTGATTTCGGGAGATGGTAACTCTTTAAAGAACCGCTCTCGTGGTGCCCCAGATCCTAATGAGTTTATTGTCATATGATTCATTTAATCGGGTAACAATTAAACATAGTTAGTTCATTAGATAAATAACAGTCTTCAAATGAATGTTACAGTCAAGTCCCATCAAGGGCAACCAGTGAAGAACAATCCCCATTGTAAATACAACCCATATTTATGTTGATTTATTTTCCTTTTTGTACCTTAACTATTTGCACATCGTTTTAACATTGTACATATCCATAATATGACGCAACTAAATACAAAACAAGAAACACAAACAACCCACCGACATGACACTGGAACCAAAGGGAGTGACATATAGGAGAGGTAATCAGGGAGGTAATGGAGTCTGATGACGCTCAGGTGCGCATAACGATGTTGACAGGGGTGCGCCATAACGAGCAGCCCGGTGACCTAGTGGCCAGAGAGGGAGCACACGTGACACCAACCCTGACCCCATGCCAGACCTATGGGCCCTGGTCAAAAGTAGTGCACTGCAAGGGAATAGGGTGTCATTTCGGACAGACATAAGTATGTTACTGTGTCCCACATGGCACCCTATTCCTATATAGCGCACTACTTTTGACCAGAGACCATTAAAAGTGGTTCACTACATAGGGAATAGGGTGCCATGTGGGATTTAGACTTTGTCCTCCTGGGAGTAGAGTGAAGGCTGAACCACAGCTCCAGCTACAGTGGTGCTGCTGTCTCATCTCCCTCGGCTGGAGATTCCATCACATTACCGCTTTAACGCAGGAACAACAACACATCCATTACTCTGCTACCACGCATTCATTCGCCATAAGGGACGAGTCTGCAAATCCCCGGCCAGATATCATCCAGCTCACACAACGCAAAACGAACATTACTCAAACGTCTGTGAATGCTGAGAGATCTACAAGGTGTGATAAATAAGCAGGAATGTATGAGGAGCCGATGTGTACTCGTTGGGCAAGCTGGTCCTTGAAGAAAAGGCTCCTATTCATCTGACAGGTTCCCCATCACCCTCTTCTCCTTTAGCTGCCTGTGTTTTTTGCCTTTGGTGAATTTACGACCCCGGGGGACATTAGTTAAATGAGTGGAGAGGAGTGCTTGGATCGTACAGAGGAGAGAGAGGAGAGAGGGAGAGAAAGAGAGAAGAGCAAGGGCAGAGGAGAGGAAAGGAGAGCCAATGCAGGATTAACACATGCCTATACCGATATGCAGAAATAAATCTTACTACACAGTACACGGAAACACACAAACACACACATCCCATCTCCTCCATAGTAGAATCAACTGTCTGGTACTAGTATGAGCAGTGTTGCCATGACTACAGAACACCTTTATGAGGGCCTTGGATGGGAGTGGAGTCGACGCCATACTGTTCCACTCCCACTCTACATCCAACAACGCCACGTCACAGACGTCAACATCTTGTTGTTCAACCTATTTTAATGATTCTCTACACGTTACACATTTTGCCAAAGCTACTGGGTGTGCAGTGTTTTGCTCCCGCACTACTAGGCCTATTGCTGTGTTGGAATAAAACCCTGCGGGATTATACAGTGGCTCCCCAGAGTGGGGTCCTGAGAGAGGATAGGTGGGTGGAGGTGAGGTGGCTGATAAACTGCCTGCAGTAGGAAGGAAACCAGGGACAGTGTAGGGAAGAAGTAGCGTTCTGCATTGAGCCTGTCCCCAAACTTCTCCATCTCCATCAGAAGGAGACAAACAGAGGAGGGAAAGTGGAGACAGAGAGATTGAAACTAACAGCCAACGCCGAACGCTACAACAACTGTAGTTTCATGTTAAGATATTTTCCATTTCCTTAACGTTTACATTTTAGTCATTTAGCAGACGCTCTTATCCAGAGCTGTAAATGTAACTATATCGTTTTTTCTGTTGTAAGACATGTAGCATTGGAACAGTTACTGACGTAGCATTGGAACAGTTACTGATGTAGCATTGGAACAGTTACTGACGTAGCATTGTGTGTGTGTGTGTGGGAGGGAGGGAGGGGAGTTAGGAGGGAGCGGAGACATAGAGATAAGGAGCTGTGGCAGGGGGGTTACAGCTGGGGAGGAGGGGGCACAGGGTGAGGAGGGGGATACAGGGGGTGGAGGGGGTGCAGCTAGGGAGGAGGGGGTACAGATAGGGGGAGGGGTACAGGGGGAGGAGGGGGTTACAGCTAGGGGAGGGGGTATAGGGCGAGGAGGGGGGTACACGGGGGGCTGCAGAAAGCAGGCAGGCAGCGGTACTCTACAGGCAGGCAGGAGACTGAGCTTTACCCCGAAAGCTCCATCCTCAATCTCTCCATTCCTCTATTCCTCTATTCCTCCATTCCTCTATTCCTCCATTCCTCTATTCCCCCATTCCTCTATTCCCCCATTCCTCTATTCCTCCATTCCTCTATTCCTCTATTCCTCCATTCCTCTATTCCTCCATTCCTCCATTTGTCTATTCCTCCATTCCTCTATTCCTCCATCCCTCCATTCCTTCATTCCTCTATTCCTCTATTCCTCTATTCCTCTATTCCTCTATTCCTCCATTCATCCATTCCTCTATTCCTCCATTCCTCTATTCCTCCATTCCTCTATTCCTCTATTCCTCCATCCCTCCATTCCTCTATTCCCCCATTCCTCTATTCCCCCATTCCTCTATTCCTCCATTCCTCCATTCCTCTATTCCTCCATTCCTCTATTCCTCCATTCCTCCATTCCTCCATTCCGCCATTCCTCCATTCCTCCATTCCCCCCTCCATTCCTCTATTCCTCCATTCCTCTATTCCGCCATTCCTCCATTCCTCTATTCCCCCATTCCTCCATTCCTCTATTCCTCCATGCCCCCATTCCTCTATTCCTCTATTCCTCCATTCCACCATTCCCCCATTCCTCTATTCCCCCATTCCTCCATTCCTCTATTCTGCCATTCCTCCATTCCTCTATTCCTCCATTCCTCTATTCCCCCATTCCTCTATTCCTCCCTTCCCCCATTCCTCCATTCCTCTATTCCTCTATTCCTCTATTCCTCTATTCATCCATTCCTCTATTCCTCCATTCCTCCATGCCCCCATTCCTCTATTCCTCTATTCCTCCATTCCACCATTCCCCCATTCCTCTATTCCCCCATTCCTCCATTCCTCTATTCCTCCATTCCCCCATTCCTCCATTCCTCTATTCCCCCATTCCTCTATTCCTCTATTCCTCCATTCCTCTATTCCTCTATTCCCCCATTCCACCATTCCCCCATTCCTCCATTCCTCTATTCCTCTATTCCTCCATTCCTCCATTCCTCCATTCCTCTATTCCTCTATTCCCCCATTCCACCATTCCCCCATTCCTCCATTCCTCTATTCCTCCATTCCTCTATTCCTCTATTCCTCTATTCCTCCATTCCTCTATTCCTCTATTCCTCCATTCCTCTATTCCTCCTTTCCTCCATTCTTCCATTCCTCTATTCCTCCAACTCTCCTACCCATCACCAGGACTTACTGAACAAAACAAGCTGCTGCAGGGGAGGTGCTCAAGGCTCATACAGGGAGGCAAGCTTGGCCTGCTGGAGAGGAGAGCCACTTACACTAATGATTTGTCCCAAATGGCACCCTATTCCCTACATAGTGCACTACTAAATCCACATTGATGTACTGCTCTTATTATGAGGTCATTCCATTTCAAGGTCTGAAGAAAAATATGATTCCTCCATTCCTCCATTCCTCTATTCCTCTATTCCCCCATTCCTCCATTCCTCCATGCCCCCATTCCTCTATTCCTCCATTCCTCTATTCCGCCATTCCTCCATTCCTCCATTCCTCCATTCCTCTATTCCTCTATTCCCCCATTCATCTATTCCTCCATGCCCCCATTCCTCTATTCCTCCATTCCACCATTCCCCCATTCCTCTATTCCCCCATTCCTCCATTCCTCTATTCCGCCATTCCTCCATTCCTCTATTCCTCCATTCCTCTATTCCCCCATTGCTCTATTCCTCCATTCCCCCATTCCTCCATTCCTCTATTCCTCCATTCATCCATTCCCCCATTCCCATATTCCTCCATGCCCCCATTCCTCTATTCCTCTATTCCTCCATTCCCCCATTCCTCCATTCCTCTATTCCTCCATTCCCCCATTCCTCTATTCCTCCATTCCTCTATTCCTCTATTCCCCCATTCCTCTATTCCTCCATTCCTCTATTCCTCCATTCCCCCATTCCACCATTCCCCCATTCCTCCATTCCTCTATTCCCCTATTCCCCTATTCCCCCATTCCCCCATTCCCCCATTCCTCCATTACTCTATTCCTCCATTACTCTATTCCTCCATTCCCCCATTCCACCATTTCTCTATTCCTCTATTCCTCTATTCCTCTATTCCCCCATTCCCCCATTCCTCTATTCCTCCATTCCTCTATTCCCCTATTCCACCATTCCCCCATTCCTCTATTCCTCCATTCCTCTATTCCCCTATTCCCCTATTCCCCCATTCCACCATTCCCCCATTCCTCCATTACTCTATTCCTCCATTACTCTATTCCTCTATTCCGCCATTCCTCCATTCCTCTATTCCTCCATTCCTCTATTCCCCCATTCCTCTATTCCTCCAGTCCCCCATTCCTCCATTCCTCTATTCCTCTATTCATCCATTCCCCATTCCCCCATTCCTCCATTCCTCTATTCCTCTATTCATCCATTCCCCCATTCCCCTATTCCTCCATTCCTCCATGCCCCCATTCCTCTATTCCTCTATTCCTCCATTCCACTATTCCCCCATTCCTCTATTCCTCTATTCCCCCATTCCTCCATTCCTCTATTCCTCTATTCCTCCATTACTCTATTCCTCCATTCCCCCATTCCACCATTTCTCTATTCCTCTATTCCTCTATTCCTCTATTCCCCCATTCCCCCATTCCTCTATTCCTCCATTCCTCTATTCCCCTATTCCACCATTCCCCCATTCCTCTATTCCTCCATTCCTCTATTCCCCTATTCCCCTATTCCCCCATTCCACCATTCCCCCATTCCTCCATTACTCTATTCCTCCATTACTCTATTCCTCTATTCCGCCATTCCTCCATTCCTCTATTCCTCCATTCCTCTATTCCCCCATTCCTCTATTCCTCCAGTCCCCCATTCCTCCATTCCTCTATTCATCCATTCCCCCATTCCCCCATTCCTCCATTCCTCTATTCCTCTATTCATCCATTCCCCCATTCCCCTATTCCTCCATTCCTCCATGCCCCCATTCCTCTATTCCTCTATTCCTCCATTCCACTATTCCCCCATTCCTCTATTCCTCTATTCCCCCATTCCTCCATTCCTCTATTCCTCTATTCCTCCATTCCTCTATTCCTCTATTCCTCTATTCCCCCATGCTTCTATTCCTCCATTCCTCTATTCCTCCATTCCCCCATTCCACCATTCCCCCATTCCCCCATTCCTCTATTCCTCCATTCCTCTATTCCTCTATTCCCCTATTCCCCCATTCCCCCATTCCTCCATTACTCTATTCCTCCATTACTCTATTCCTCTATTCCTCCATCCTCTATTCCTCTATTCCTCCATTCCCCCATTCCCCCATTCCTCCATTCCTCTATTCCTCTATTCCCCCATTCCCCCATTCCTCCATTCCTCTATTCCTCTATTCCTCTATTCATCCATTCCTCTATTCCTCTATTCCTCCATTCCTCTATTCCTCCTTTCCTCCATTCTTCCATTCCTCTATTCCTCCAACTCTCCTACCCATCACCAGGACTTACTGAACAAAACAAGCTGCTGCAGGGGAGGTGCTCAAGGCTCATACAGGGAGGCAAGCTTTGCCTGCTGGAGAGGAGAGCCACTTACACTAATGCTTTGTCCCAAATGGCACCCTATTCCCTACATAGTGCACTACTAAATCCACATTGATGTACTGCTCTTATTATGAGGTCATTCCATTTCAAGGTCTGAAGAAAAATATGATTCCGAAAACAAATTTGGACAAAGCAGTTCAGGATGAGTAATGTTGACGGTTACATCGTAATATCTCATTGTGAACAGAAATGAAGGCAACTGAATGAAATAGAAAGTTCATCAAAAAATATGGGACGCAGGACTGGATAACTAGCTACGACATTTTAAAAGACTGACGCCCCCAAAAGCTCTCCTAACCCTACTGGCGCACATACAATACAGCAGATACGCTAACGACTGGGGAAGACAGAGCAGAAAAGACTGCTGTTTCAGCTCATGCGTAAAACTGCTTGTGTTACCAAAACATAACTAGCCCTGCGGTTCACCAGCCACCATTGAAAGCCCCCATTTACCCACTGAAACACTAGTGGGAACAATATGAGAGACAGAAGACAACACTTATGAAAAAGATCCCATCACTAGTCATCAGAAGATCACCTCAGGTTCCCACACACACACACACAAACGCATGCACACACATATGTACACGCATGGACACACACATACACATATGTAAGGGAAGACTGTTTGGACGTACGGGACTTGTACCACATGATTGATTATCCTCTATAACAGAGAGAGAGAGGGAGAGAGAGAGTGAGAGTGAGAGTGAGAGAGAGAGAGAGAGAGAGAGAGAGAGAGAGAGAGAGAGAGAGAGAGAGAGAGAGAGAGAGAGAGAGAGAGAGAGAGAGAGAGAGAGAGAGAGAGAGAGAGAGAGAGAGAGAGAGAGAGAGAGAGAGAGAGAGAGAGAGAGAGAGAGAGAGAGAGTGAGAGTGAGAGAGTGAGAGTGAGAGAGAGTGAGAGAGAGAGAGAGAGAGAGAGAGAGAGAGAGAGAGAGAGTGAGAGAGAGAGAGAGAGAGAGAGAGAGAGAGAGAGAGAGTGAGAGAGAGAGAGAGAGAGAGAGAGAGAGAGAGAGAGAGAGAGAGAGAGAGAGAGAGAGAGAGAGAGAGAGAGAGAGAGAGAGAGAGAGAGAGGGGTAGAGAGAGAGAGAGAGAGAGAGAGAGAGAGAGAGAGAGAGAGAGAGAGAGAGAGAGAGAGAGAGAGAGAGAGAGAGAGAGAGAGAGAGAGAGAGAGAGAGAGAGAGAAAGGGGTAGAGAGAAGAGTGGTGCAGTGTTTCTGACACTCAGACACATTGTATTACCACATTCCAATTCAAACTAATAAAACTGAAACCAGCAACACACCGCACCTCTAAAGATTTGGCATCAGTCAGGGAAATACGTTCATCCTTTGTTGACAAACATTCGCCTGCAAGATACGAACCACTACGGAACTGGAAAAACCAGCGAACCATAAAGAACAAATACCGACCCAAAAAGCAACGAATGGTAAAATGACATGGCTGGTAAAACGCCAACGGTTGAGCGATTTTTATTGTAGCGAACGCAAACCTTGAATGCAGATGCCAACCTTGTTCTGCTCTGTTCTGCAGTCGTACAAGGTGACACTATGGATCGGGACACTCAGGTATGGTAGCAAAGTAACGTCTGAAACAAGCACCCCATTTCTCCAGATCCAAGGGTGAGTTGCCCCTAAGCACTAATCTAGGATCAGTTCCTCTCTATCTCCATCCTAATGGTGGTGAAGAACAACACTGACCTTGAATCAGAGCTAAGGGGCAACATCCACTAGCTGTTCCTCAACCTGTAGTGTAGTCCACACACCAGCAGCCGTGCTGTGTGAAATTGTGCTAAACTAATCTGTAGTGCTGGTGCACCAGCTGGTTATCTAGCTGACACAGATATTACTCAATGTTCAAGCCAGTGTAGCGCCAAGACCATTATACTGGTGCACAAACACGGACAAGACAGTACGACACCTTTTAGACTCCTACTCTTCTCATCTCACCAGGTATCTCTCTGGTCAGCAGGTTCTGATCTCAATGAAAAGCAATAAATGAAGAACCAGACGAAGTCAAGTGTAAATAATCAAATTAAAAATGTGGTTCCATGATTCCAATGTACACTGTTCCGTCTCCTCCCCCTTTCCAACACCCTCCCAGTCCCCCTCTCTGACCCCCTCCCAGTTCCCCTCCCAGTCCCCCTCCCAGTCCTCCTCTCCGACCCCCTCCCAGTCCCCCTCTCTGACCCCCTCCCAGTCCTCCTCTCTGACCCCCTCCCAGTCCCCCTCTCTGACCCCCTCCCAGTCCCCCTCTCTGACCCCCTCCCAGTTCCCCTCCCAGTCCCCCTCCCAGTCCTCCTCTCCGACCCCCTCCCAGTCCCCCTCTGACCCCCTCCCAGTCCTCCTCTCCGACCCCCTCCCAGTCCCCCTCTCTGACCCCCTCCCAGTTCCCCTCCCATTCCCCCTCCCAGTCCTCCTCTCCGACCCCCTCCCAGTCCCCCTCTCTGACCCCCTCCCAGTTCCCCTCCCAGTCCCCCTCCCAGTCCTCCTCTCCGACCCCCTCCCAGTCCCCCTCTCTGACCCCCTCCCAGTTCCCTCCCAGTCCCCCTCCCAGTCCTCCTCTCCGACCCCCTCCCAGTCCCCCTCCCAGTCCTCCTCTCTGACCCCCTCCCAGTTCCCCTCCCAGTCCCCCTCCCAGTCCTCCTCTCCGACCCCCTCCCAGTTCCCCTCCCAGTCCCCCTCCCAGTCCTCCACTCCGACCCCCTCCCAGTCCCCCTCTCTGACCCCCTCCCAGTTCCCCTCCCAGTCCCCCTCCCAGTCCTCCTCTCCGACCCCCTCCCAGTCCCCCTCTCTGACCCCCTCCCAGTTCCCCTCCCAGTCCCCCTCCCAGTCCTCCTCTCCGACCCCCTCCCAGTCCCCCTCATTGTGCGGGCTTACCTTGTCTTTCTTGGCCCCCCGTAGGGGGAAGAAGCAGGAAAAGAGGAACTTGCCCCAGCTGATGACAGCGGCCAGGCACCAGTTGAGACGAGCCATGCTGCCTCGCGTCCCGTCAGGCCCTCTGTCTCTCTCTACACTCCAGGATCAGATCCTCACTGAGCGCTCTCTCGTGAAAGACAGGAGAGGAGGGAGAGAGGGGAAGAAATAGAGGAGACCTTTCTCCTAGTCCACCCAGAAGCAGGTCATCCCAAACCCCAGAAAGAGAGGTGGTCCTTCGAGTCGACCGGAGAGCTGTCTGTCTGTCTGTCTGTCTGTCTGTCTGTCTGTCTGTCTGTCTGTCTGTCTGTCTGTCTGTCTGTCTGTCTGTCTGTCTGTCTGTCTGTCTGTCTGTC
>NC_060195.1:66647120-66699620 GCF_021184085.1 Oncorhynchus gorbuscha
CTCGTTGCTGGAGGTTCCGGACTGTGGACCGTCTTTGGAGGTTCCGGACTGTGGACCGTCTTTGGAGGTTCCGGACTGTGGACCGTCTTTGGAGGTTCCGGACTGGGGACCGTCGCTGGAGGTTCCGGACTGTGGACCGTCTTTGGAGGTTCCGGACTGTGGACCGTCTTTGGAGGTTCCGGACTGTGTACCGTAGTTAGAGGTTCCGGACTGTGGACCGTCTTTGGAGGTTACGGACTGTGTACCGTAGTTAGAGGTTCCGGACTGTGGACCGTCTTTGGAGGTTCCGGACTGTGTACCGTAGTTCGAGGTTCCGGACTGTGGACCGTCTTTGGAGGTTCCGGACTGTGTACCGTAGTTAGAGGTTCCGGACTGTGGAAAGTCTTTGGAGGTTCCGGACTGTGTACCGTAGTTAGAGGTTCCGGACTGTGGACTGTCTTTGGAGGTTCCGGACTGTGGACCGTCTTTGGAGGTTCCGGACTGGGAACTGTCGCCGGAAGCTCTGGACTGGGAACTGTCACCGGAAGCTCTGGACTGGGAACTGTCACCGGAAGCTCTGGACTGGGAACTGTCACCGGAAGCTCTGGACTGTGGAGGCGCACTGGAGGCCTGATGCGTGGGGCCGGTACAGGTGGCACCGGGCTGATGACACGCACCTCAGGGCGAGTGCGGAGAGGAGGCACAGAATGCACTGGACTGTGGAGGCGCACTGGAGGTCTATAGCGCAGAGCTGGCACAACCCTTCCTGACTGGATGCTCACTCCAGCCCGGTAAGTGCAGGAAGCTGGCACAGAATGCACTGGGCTGTGAAGGCGCACTGGAGACCTGATGCATGGGACCGGTACAGGTGGCACTGGGCTGATGACATGCATCTCAGCACGCCCGCTCTGCAGCGCTCTCAATGCTAGCACCTCTCACCGGAATCTTGCGTCAAGCTCCTCACTCGACTTTCTGACTGTCTCCATCCCCCCCCCCTGGCCTGCGTCCAGGGTCCTTTACCATCCAGGATATTCCTCCCAAGTCCATTCCTCCTGTACATGCTGCTTGGTCCATTTTTGGTGGGATCTTCTGCTAGGATCGTCGTATGAGTGAGACGAAGGCGCAGCGTGGTATGCGCACATTCTCTTTTAATGAATGAAACACTTAACAAAAACAACAAAAACAACAAACAAAACGTGGAGCTTTACAAATTAGTGCAGACAGGCAACTAAACATAGTCAAGATCCCACACCAGAAAGTGGGGAAAAGGGCTGCCTAAATATGATCCCCAATCAGATATAACGATAAACAGCTGTCTCTGATTGGGAACCATTTCAGGCCAACATAGAAATACACAACATAGAATGTCCACCCCAAATCACACCCTGACCTAACCAAATAGAGAAATAAAGCATCTCTCTAAGGTCAGGGTGATACAAAATAACTATTGTAGGTTCTAGATAGCAGTGTACTACAGTATACATGTGTTGTGTACTATACTACAGTATAAATATGTTGTCTACTATACTACAGTATAAATATGTTGTGTACTATACTACAGTATAAATATGGTGTCTACTATACTACAGTATAAATATGGTGTCTACTATACTACAGTATAAATATGTTGTGTACTATACTACAGTATAAATATGCTGTCTACTATACTACAGTATAAATATGTTGTCTACTATACTACAGTATTTCTATGTTGTGTACTATACTACAGTATAAATATGTTGTGTACTATACTACAGTATAAATATGTTGTGTACTATACTACAGTATAAATATGCTGTCTACTATACTACAGTATTTCTATGTTGTGTACTATACTACAGTATAAATATGTTGTCTACTATACTACAGTATAAATATGTTGTCTACTATACTACAGTATAAATATGTTGTCTACTATACTACAGTATAAATATGTTGTGTACTATACTACAGTATAAATATGGTGTCTACTATACTACAGTATAAATATGTTGTGTACTATACTACAGTATAAATATGTTGTGTATTATACTACAGTATAAATATGTTGTCTACTATACTACAGTATTTCTATGTTGTCTACTATACTACAGTATAAATATGTTGTGTACTATACTACAGTATAAATATGTTGTGTACTATACTACAGTATAAATATGCTGTCTACTATACTACAGTATTTCTATGTTGTCTACTATACTACAGTATAAATATGTTGTGTACTATACTACATAATAAATATGTTGTCTACTATACTACAGTATAAATATGTTGTGTACTATACTACAGTATAAATATGCTGTCTACTATACTACAGTATAAATATGTTGTGTACTATACTACAGTATAAATATGTTGTGTACTATACTACAGTATAAATATGTTGTGTACTATACTACAGTATAAATATGTTGTGTACTATACTACAGTATAAATATGCTGTCTACTATACTACAGTATAAATATGTTGTCTACTATACTACAGTATAAATATGTTGTGTACTATACTACAGTATAAATATGCTGTGTACTATACTACAGTATAAATATGCTGTCTACTATACTACAGTATAAATATGTTGTGTACTATACTACAGTATAAATATGTTGTGTACTATACTACAGTATAAATATGTTGTCTACTATACTACAGTATAAATATGTTGTGTACTATACTACAGTATAAATATGCTGTCTACTATACTACAGTATTTCTATGTTGTCTACTATACTACAGTATAAATATGTTGTGTACTATACTACAGTATAAATATGTTGTGTACTATACTACAGTATACTACAGTATAAATATGCTGTCTACTATACTACAGTATTTCTATGTTGTCTACTATACTACAGTATAAATATGTTGTGTACTATACTACAGTATAAATATGTTGTGTACTATACTACAGTATAAATATGTTGTGTACTATACTACAGTATAAATATGTTGTGTACTATACTACAGTATAAATATGTTGTGTACTATACTACAGTATAAATATGCTGTCTACTATACTACAGTATTTCTATGTTGTCTACTATACTACAGTATAAATATGTTGTGTACTATACTACAGTATAAATATGTTGTGTACTATACTACAGTATAAATATGCTGTCTACTATACTACAGTATTTCTATGTTGTCTACTATACTACAGTATAAATATGTTGTGTACTATACTACAGTATAAATATGTTGTGTACTATACTACAGTATAAATATGTTGTGTACTATACTACAGTATAAATATGTTGTCTACTATACTACAGTATAAATATGTTGTGTACTATACTACAGTATAAATATGTTGTGTACTATTCTACAGTATAGGGCATGTTTCCCAGGGTGTTGGCAGGGTATCCTCTGTGTACTAAGCTGCTCATTAACAATAAGAGACTCCCATAATCACTGCAGACTGATATTGACTGGCCTGTCACGCTGGCTCTCCCTCCGGGTCTGGACGGCCGACACACAAAACCCAGAGAGACAGGCAGGAGGGAGGAAGCAGCCAAAAACAGGGTCTACTATGCTTCTACTGTAGAATGTATAGCTACCATGGCCACTTTCTCTCTACATAGAAGATATAGACTGGCAGCCCTTCTCTGATTTCAAAGACTGCTACAGTGGATCACATGTGCAAAATAAAAACTATAGGCCTAACAAGTCAAACAAGAAACGTAAGCAAACTAGAGCTAGAAACAATAGGAATTATAGTTTTTTTTACTCAATAAATTCCTTTCATTGAACCTCTGTTCCATCAGTATCATTTGAAGTCTATTAGTATTGATCTGTGTGGAAATAGCACTAAGGCTGAACTGATCTAGGATTAGTTTAGCCAACCCAAATTCTATCCCTAAATCAGTATATAGGGGCCACTTCATCAAGTCAGTTCCTGACAGTGAGATGACCAACTGCCGAGCATCCGACAGGAGGCATTGCGGGCAACCGCTACTGTTGACAAGCCTGACGAATGCACTGATATGCTGGGATGATTGATTGACAGGCGTGACAGCCAGTGGCAGGCTGTGAGTGGTGCTGTAGGGTGGCTATAGCAGGGGCCACTGCAGGTTTTGTCTGTGCAGGGGTAGACCACATTAGCATGTGTTCAGTGGAGCAGACCGAGATCAGGTGCCATCACACACACATCATGACTCACCACCACCACCAGTCCATCTCTCTCTCTCTCTCTACTCTCTCCCTCTACCTCTCTCTCCCCCTACATCTCACTCTCCCCCGACCTCTCTCTCCCCCTACATCTCTCTCCCCCTAGCTCTCTCTCCCCTAAATCTCTCTCTCCCTACATCTCTCTCCCCCTACATCTCTCTCTTCCTACACCCCTCTCCCCCTACATCTCTCTACCCCGAGATCTCTCTCCCCTACCTCTCTCTCCCCCTACATCTCTCTCTCCCTACATCACTCTCCCTACCTCTCTCCCTTGACATCTTTCTCCCCCTACATCTCTCTCCCCTACCTCTCTCCTCCTACATCTCTCTCCCCCTACCTCTCCTCCTACATCTCTCTCCCCTTACCTCTCTCTCCCACTACCTCTCTCTCCCACTACCTCTCTCTCTCACTACCTCTCTGAGATCCCACTACCTCTCTCTCCCCCTCCTTCTCTGAGATCCCCCTACCTCTCTTCCACCACCTCTCTCTCCCCCTACTTCTCTGATATCCCCCTACCTCTCTCCCACTACCTCTCTCTCCCCCTACATCTCTGAGATCCCCCTACCTCTCTCCCACTACCTCTCTCCCCCCTACTTCTCTGATATCCCCCTCCTCTCTCCCACTATCTCTCTCTCCCCTACTTCTCTGAGATCCCCATCCCTCTCTCCCCCTACTCCTCTGAGATCCCCCTACCTCTCTCCCACTACCTCTCTCTCCCCTACTTCTCTGAGATCCCCATCCCTCTCTCCCCCTACTTCTCTGAGATCCCACTACCTCTCTCCCACTACCTCTCTCTCCCCTACTTCTCTGAGATCCCCATCCCTCTCTCCCCCTAGTTATCTGAGATCCCCATCCCTCTCTCCCCCTACTTATCTGAGATCCCCATGCCTCTCTCCCCTACTTATCTGAGATCCCCATCCCTCTCTCCCCCTACTCCTCTGAGATCCCCCTACCTCTCTCCCACTACCTCTCTCTCCCCTACTTCTCTGAGATCCCCATCCCTCTCTCCCCCTAGTTATCTGAGATCCCCATCCCTCTCTCCCCCTACTTATCTGAGATCCCCATGCCTCTCTCCCCCTACTTCTCTGAGATCCCCATCCCTCTCTCCCCCTACTCCTCTGAGATCCCCCTACCTCTCTCCCACTACCTCTCTCTCCCCTACTTCTCTGAGATCCCCATCCCTCTCTCCCCCTACTTCTCTGAGATCCCCCTACCTCTCTCCCACTACCTCTCTCTCCCCTACTTCTCTGAGATCCCCATCCCTCTCTCCCCCTAGTTATCTGAGATCCCCATCCCTCTCTCCCCTACTCCTCTGAGATCCCCCTACCTCTCTCCAACTATCTCTCTCTCCCCTACTTCTCTGAGATCCCCATCCCTCTCTCCCCTACTTCTCTGAGATCCCCATCCCTCTCTCCCCTACTTCTCTGAGATCCCCATCCCTCTCTCCCCCTACTTCTCTGAGATCCCCATCCCTCTCTCCCCTACCTCTCTGAGATCCCCATCCTTCTCTCCCCCTACTTCTCTGAGATCCCCATCCCTCTCTCCCCCTACTTCTCTGAGATCCCCATCCCTCTCCCTCTACTTCTCTGAGATCTCCATCCCTCTCTCCCCCTACTTCTCTGAGATCCCCATCCCTCTCTCCCCTACTCCTCTGAGATCCCCTACCTCTCTCCCACTATCTCTCTCTCCCCCTACTTCTCTGAGATCCCCATCCCTCTCTCCCCCTACTCCTCTGAGATCCCCCTACCTCTCCCACTACCTCTCTCTCCCCCTACTTCTCTGAGATCCCCATCCCTCTCTCCCCTACTTCTCTGAGATCCCCCTACCTCTCTCCCACTACCTCTCTCTCCCCTACTTCTCTGAGATCCCCATCCCTCTCTCCCCCTAGTTATCTGAGATCCCCATCCCTCTCTCCCCCTACTTATCTGAGATCCCCATGCCTCTCTCCCCTACTTATCTGAGATCCCCATCCCTCTCTCCCCTACTTCTCTGAGATCCCCATCCCTCTCTCCCCCTACTTATCTGAGATACCCATCCCTCTCTCCCCCTACTTCTCTGAGATCCCCATCCCTCTCTCCCCTACTCCTCTGAGATCCCCCTACCTCTCTCCAACTATCTCTCTCTCCCCCTACTTCTCTGAGATCCCCATCCCTCTCTCCCCCTACTTCTCTGAGATCCCCATCCCTCTCTCCCTCTACTTCTCTGAGATCCCCATCCCTCTCTCCCCTACTTCTCTGAGATCCCCATCCCTCTCTCCCCCTACCTCTCTGAGATCCCCATCCCTCTCTCCCCTACTCCTCTGAGATCCCCCTACCTCTCTCCCACTACCTCTCTCTCCCCCTACTTCTCTGATATCCCCCTACCTCTCTCCCACTATCTCTCTCTCCCCCTACTTCTCTGAGATCCCCATCCCTCTCTCCCCCTACTCCTCTGAGATCCCCCTACCTCTCTCCCACTACCTCTCTCTCCCCTACTTCTCTGAGATCCCCATCCCTCTCTCCCCCTACTTCTCTGAGATCCCCCTACCTCTCTCCCACTACCTCTCTCTCCCCTACTTCTCTGAGATCCCCATCCCTCTCTCCCCCTAGTTATCTGAGATCCCCATCCCTCTCTCCCCTACTTATCTGAGATCCCCATGCCTCTCTCCCCCTACTTATCTGAGATCCCCATCCCTCTCTCCCCCTACTTCTCTGAGATCCCCATCCCTCTCTCCCCTACTTATCTGAGATCCCCATCCCTCTCTCCCCCTACTTCTCTGAGATCCCCATCACTCTCTCCCCTACTCCTCTGAGATCCCCCTACCTCTCTCCAACTATCTCTCTCTCCCCCTACTTCTCTGAGATCCCCATCCCTCTCTCCCCCTACTTCTCTGAGATCCCCATCCCTCTCTCCCCTACTTCTCTGAGATCCCCATCCCTCTCTCCCCCTACTTCTCTGAGATCCCCATCCCTCTCTCCCCCTAGTTATCTGAGATCCCCATCCCTCTCTCCCCCTACTTATCTGAGATCCCCATGCCTCTCTCCCCCTACTTATCTGAGATCCCCATCCCTCTCTCCCCCTACTTCTCTGAGATCCCCATCCCTCTCTCCCCCTACTTATCTGAGATCCCCATCCCTCTCTCCCCCTACTTCTCTGAGATCCCCATCACTCTCTCCCCTACTCCTCTGAGATCCCCCTACCTCTCTCTCCAACTATCTCTCTCTCCCCTACTTCTCTGAGATCCCCATCCCTCTCTCCCCCTACTTCTCTGAGATCCCCATCCCTCTCTCCCCTACTTCTCTGAGATCCCCATCCCTCTCTCCCCCTACTTCTCTGAGATCCCCATCCCTCTCTCCCCCTACCTCTCTGAGATCCCCATCCTTCTCTCCCCCTACTTCTCTGAGATCCCCATCCCTCTCTCCCCCTACTTCTCTGAGATCCCCATCCCTCTCCCTCTACTTCTCTGAGATCTCCATCCCTCTCTCCCCCTACTTCTCTGAGATCCCCATCCCTCTCTCCCCTACTGCTCTGAGATCCCCCTACCTCTCTCCCACTATCTCTCTCTCCCCCTACTTCTCTGAGATCCCCATCCCTCTCTCCCCCTACTCCTCTGAGATCCCCCTACCTCTCTCCCCACTACCTCTCTCTCCCCTACTTCTCTGAGATCCCCATCCCTCTCTCCCCCTACTTCTCTGAGATCCCCCTACCTCTCTCCCACTACCTCTCTCTCCCCTACTTCTCTGAGATCCCCATCCCTCTCTCCCCCTAGTTATCTGAGATCCCCATCCCTCTCTCCCCTACTTATCTGAGATCCCCATGCCTCTCTCCCCCTACTTATCTGAGATCCCCATCCCTCTCTCCCCCTACTTCTCTGAGATCCCCATCCCTCTCTCCCCTACTTATCTGAGATCCCCATCCCTCTCTCCCCCTACTTCTCTGAGATCCCCATCCCTCTCTCCCCTACTCCTCTGAGATCCCCCTACCTCTCTCCAACTATCTCTCTCTCCCCCTACTTCTCTGAGATCCCCATCCCTCTCTCCCCCTACTTCTCTGAGATCCCCATCCCTCTCTCCCCTACTTCTCTGAGATCCCCATCCCTCTCTCCCCCTACTTCTCTGTGATCCCCATCCCTCTCTCCCCCTACCTCTCTGAGATCCCCATCCTTCTCTCCCCCTACTTCTCTGAGATCCCCATCCCTCTCTCCCCCTACTTCTCTGAGATCCCCATCCCTCTCCCTCTACTTCTCTGAGATCTCCATCCCTCTCTCCCCCTACTTCTCTGAGATCCCCATCCCTCTCTCCCCTACTCCTCTGAGATCCCCCTACCTCTCTCCCACTATCTCTCTCTCCCCCTACTTCTCTGAGATCCCCATCCCTCTCTCCCCTACTTATCTGAGATCCCCATCCCTCTCTCCCCCTACTTATCTGAGATCCCCATCCCTCTCTCCCTACTTCTCTGAGATCCCCATCCCTCTCTCCCCCTACTTATCTGACATCCCCATCCCTCTCCCCCCTACTTCTCTGAGATCCCAATCCCTCTCTCCCTACTCCTCTGAGATCCCCCTACCTCTCTCCCACTACCTCCTCTCCATCGACTTCTCTGAGATCCCCATCCCCCACTCTCTCCCCCCCTACTTCTCTGAGATCCCCATCCCTCTCTCCCCCTACTTCTCTGAGATCCCCATACCTCTCTCCCTACTACCTCTCTCTCCCCCCCTACTTCTCTGAGATCCCCATCCCTCTCTCCCCCTAGTTATCTGAGATCCCCATCCCTCTCTCCCCCTACTTATCTGAGATCCCCATGCCTCTCTCCCCCTACTTATCTGAGATCCCCATCCCTCTCTCCCCCTACTTCTCTGAGATCCCCATCCCTCTCTCCCCTACTTATCTGAGATCCCCATCCCTCTCTCCCCCTACTTCTCTGAGATCCCCATCCCTCTCTCCCCTACTCCTCTGAGATCCCCACCTCTCTCCCACTATCTCTCTCTCCCCTACTTCTCTGAGATCCCCATCCCTCTCTCCCCCTACTTCTCTGAGATCCCCATCCCTCTCTCCCCTACTTCTCTGAGATCCCCATCCCTCTCTCCCCTACTTCTCTGAGATCCCCATCCCTCTCTCCCCCCCTACCTCTCTGAGATCCCCATCCTTCTCTCCCCTACTTCTCTGAGATCCCCATCCCTCTCTCCCCCTACTTCTCTGAGATCCCCATCCCTCTCCCCTACTTCTCTGAGATCTCCATCCCTCTCTCCCCCTACTTCTCTGAGATCCCC
Organism: Oncorhynchus gorbuscha; assembly: GCF_021184085.1. Classification (NCBI taxonomy): domain Eukaryota; kingdom Metazoa; phylum Chordata; class Actinopteri; order Salmoniformes; family Salmonidae; genus Oncorhynchus; species Oncorhynchus gorbuscha. Next base: position 66,656,522 of record NC_060195.1, read on the forward strand.
ATCCCTCTCTCCCCCTACTCCTCTGAGATCCCCCTACCTCTCTCTGACTATCTCCCTCCCCCTACTTCTCTGAGATCCCCATCCCTCTCTCCCCCTACTCTCTCCCCATCCTCCTACTTCTCTGAGATCCCCATCCCTCTCTCCCCTACTTCTCTGAGATCCCCATCCCTCTCTCCCCTACTTATCTGAGATCCCCATCCCTCTCTCCCCTACTTCTCTGAGATCCCCATCCCTCTCTCCCCCTACTCCTCTGAGATCCCCACCTCTCTCCCACTATCTCTCTCCCCCCTACTTCTCTGAGATCCCCATCCCTCTCTCCCCTACTCTCTGAGATCCCCATCCTCTCTCTCCCCTACTTCTCTGAGATCCCCATCCCTCTCTCCCCTACTTCTCTGAGATCCCCCTACATCTCTCCCACTATCTCTCTCCCCCTACTTCTCTGAGATCCCCATCCCTCTCTCCCCTACTTCTCTGAGATCCCCATCCCTCTCTCCCCTACTCCTCTGAGATCCCCCCCTCTCTCCCTACTATCTCTCCCTCCCTACTTCTCTGAGATCCCCATCCCTCTCTCCCCTACTTATCTGAGATCCCCATCCCTCTCTCCCCTACTTCTCTGAGATCCCCATCCCTCTCTCCCCCTACTTCTCTGAGATCCCCATCCCTCTCTCCCCTCTACTTCTCTGAGATCCCATCCCTCCTCCCTCCCCCCATCCCTCTCTCCCCCTCCTCTCCTCTGAGATCCCCCTACCTCTCCCCACTATCTCTCTCCCCTACTTCTCTGAGATCCCCATCCCTCTCCCCCTACTTCTCTGAGATCCCCTCTCTCCCTCTGAGATCCCCATCCCTCTCTCCCCTACTTCTCTGAGATCCCCATCCCTCTCTCCCCCTACTTCTCTGAGATCCCCATCCCTCTCTCCCCTACTTATCTGAGATCCCCATCCCTCTCCCCCTTCTCTGAGATCCCCATCCCTCTCTCCCCTACTTCTCTGAGATCCCCATCCCTCTCTCCCCTACTCCTCTGAGATCCCCATCCCCCACTATCTCTCCCCCCCTACTTCTCTGAGATCCCCATCCCTCTCTCCCCCTACTTCTCTGAGATCCCCATCCCTCTCTCCCCTACTTATCTGAGATCCCCATCCCTCTCTCCCCTACTTCTCTGAGATCCCCATCCCTCTCTCCCCCTACTTCTCTGAGATCCCCATCCCTCTCTCCCCCTACTTCTCTGAGATCCCCATCCCTCTCTCCCCTACTTCTCTGAGATCCCCATCCCTCTCTCCCCTACTTCTCTGAGATCCCCATCCCTCTCTCCCCCTACTCTCTGAGATCCCCATCCTATCTCTCTCTCCCCTACTTCTCTGAGATCCCCATCCCTCTCTCCCCTACTTCTCTGAGATCCCCATCCCTCTCTCCCCCTACTTCTCTGAGATCCCCATCCCTCTCTCCCCTACTTCTCTGAGATCCCCATCCCTCTCTCCCCTACTTATCTGAGATCCCCATCCCTCTCTCCCCTACTTCTCTGAGATCCCCATCCCTCTCTCCCCACTACTCCCTCTCTGAGATCCCCATCCTCCCACTCTCCCCCCCCTACTTCTCTGAGATCCCCATCCCTCTCTCCCCTACTCTTCTGAGATCCCCATCCCCCACTCTCTCCCCCTACTTCTCTGAGATCCCCATCCCTCTCTCCCCCTACTTCTCTGAGATCCCCATCCCTCTCTCCCCTACTCCTCTGAGATCCCCCTCTCTCCCACTATCTCTCCCCTCTACTTCTCTGAGATCCCCATCCCTCTCTCCCCCTACTTCTCTGATCCCCATCCCTCTCTCCCCCTACTTCTCTGAGATCCCCATCCCTCTCTCCCCTACTCCTCTGAGATCCCCCTACCTCTCTCCCACTATCTCTCTCTCCCTCTACTTCTCTGAGATCCCCATCCCTCTCTCCCCTACTTCTCTGAGATCCCCATCCCTCTCTCCCCTACTTCTCTGAGATCCCCCCTCCCCTCTCTCTCCCCTACTAGATCCCCATCCCTCTCTCCCCCTACTTCTCTGAGATCCCCATCCCTCTCTCCCCTACTTCTCTGAGATCCCCATCCCTCTCCCTCTCCCCCCTCCTACTTCTCTGAGATCCCCATCCCTCTCTCCCCTACTCCCTCCTCTCTCCTACTTCTCTGAGATCCCCATCCCTCTCTCCCCCTACTTCTCTGAGATCCCCATCCCTCTCTCCCCCTACTTATCTGAGATCCCCATCCCTCTCTCCCCCTACTTCTCTGAGATCCCCATCCCTCTCTCCCCTACTTCTCTGAGATCTCTCCCTCTCCCCCCTACTTCTCTGAGATCCCCATCCCTCTCTCCCCTACTCCTCTGAGATCCCCACCTCTCTCCCACTATCTCTCTCTCTTCTCCCCCATACTTCTCTGAGATCCCCATCCCCTCTCCCCTATCCCATCCCTCTCCCCCTACTTCTCTGAGATCCCCATCCCTCTCTCCCCCTACTTCTCTGAGATCCCCATCCCTCTCTCCCTCTCTCCCTCCCCTACTTCTCTGAGATCCCCATCCCTCTCTCCCCCTACTTCTCTGAGATCCCCATCCCTCTCTCCCCTACTCCTCTGAGATCCCCCTACCTCTCTCCCACTACCCTCTCCCCCTACTTCTCTGAGATCCCCATCCCTCTCTCCCCCTACTTATCTGAGATCCCCATCCCTTATCTGAGATCCCCATCCCTCTCTCCCCTACTTCTCTGAGATCCCCATCCCTCTCTCCCCCTACTTATCTGAGATCCCCATCCCATCCCTCTCTCCCCCTACTCCTCTGAGATCCCCATCTCTCCCACTCCTCCCTCCCCTACTTCTCTGAGATCCCCATCCCTCTCTCCCCCTACTTCTCTGAGATCCCCATCCCTCTCCCCTACTTCTCTGAGATCCCCATCCTCTCTCTCCCCCCATCCCTCTACTTATCTGAGATCCCCATCCCTCTCTCCCCCTACTTATCTGAGATCCCCATCCCTCTCTCCCCCTACTTATCTGAGATCCCCATCCTCTCTCCCCTACTTCTCTGAGATCCCCATCCCTCTCTCCCCTACTTCTCTGAGATCCCCATCCCTCTCTCCCCCTACTTCTCTGAGATCCCCATCCCTCTCTCCCCTACTTCTCTGAGATCCCCCTATCCCTCTCTCCCCCTACTTCTCCCTGAGATCCCCATCCCTCTCTCCCCCTACTTCTCTGAGATCCCCATCCCTCTCTCCCCTACTTCTCTGAGATCCCCATCCCTCTCTCCCCCTACTTCTCTGAGATCCCCATCCCTCTCTCCCCCTACTTCTCTGAGATCCCCATCCCTCTCTGAGATCCCCCTCTCCTCCTCCCCTCTCTCCCCCTACTTCTCTGAGATCCCCATCTCTCTCCCCTACTGATCCCCATCCCTCTCTCCCCCTACTTCTCTGAGATCCCCATCCCTCTCTCCCCCTACTCCTCTGAGATCCCCTACCTCTCTCCCACTTCTCTGAGATCTCTCTCCCCCCTACTTCTCTGAGATCCCCATCCCTCTCTCCCCCTACTTCCCCATCTGAGATCCCCATCCCTCTCTCCCCCTACTTATCTGAGATCCCCATCCCTCTCTCCCCCTACTTCTCTGAGATCCCCATCCCTCTCTCCCCCTACTTATCTGAGATCCCCATCCCTCTCTCCCCCTACTTCTCTGAGATCCCCATCCCTCTCTCCCCTACTCCTCTGAGATCCCCTACCTCCTCCAACTACTCTCTCTCCCCCTACTTCTCTGAGATCCCCATCCCTCTCTCCCCTACTTCTCTGAGATCCCCATCCCTCTCTCCCCTACTTCTCTGAGATCCCCATCCCTCTCTCCCCCTACTTCTCTGAGATCCCCATCCCTCTCTCCCCCTACTCTCTGAGATCCCCATCCTTCTCTCCCCCTACTTCTCTGAGATCCCCATCCCTCTCTCCCCCTACTTCTCTGAGATCCCCATCCCTCTCCCCTACTTCTCTGAGATCCCCATCCCTCTCTCCCCCTACTTCTCTGAGATCCCCATCCCTCTCTCCCCTACTCCTCTGAGATCCCCCTACCTCTCTCCCACTATCTCTCTCTCCCCCTACTTCTCTGAGATCCCCATCCCTCTCTCCCCCTACTTATCTGAGATCCCCATCCCTCTCTCCCCCTACTTATCTGAGATCCCCATCCCTCTCTCCCTACTTCTCTGAGATCCCCATCCCTCTCTCCCCCTACTTATCTGAGATCCCCATCCCTCTCTCCCCTACTTCTCTGAGATCCCCATCCCTCTCTCCCCTACTCCTCTGAGATCCCCTATCCTCCCACTACCTCTCTCCCTCTACTTCTCTGAGATCCCCATCCCTCTCTCCCCTACTTCTCTGAGATCCCCATCCCTCTCTCCCCCTACTTCTCTGAGATCCCCACCTCCTCCCACTACCTCTCTCTCTCCCCTTCTCTACTTCTCTGAGATCCCCATCCCTCTCTCCCCCTACTTCTCTGAGATCCCCATCCCTCTCCCCCCCTACTCCCTCTCTCCCCCTACTCCTCTGAGATCCCCATCCTCTCTCCCCCTACTTCTCTGAGATCCCCATCCCCCTCCCTCTCTCCCCTACTTCTCTGAGATCCCCATCCCTCTCTCCCTGAGATCCCCTACCTCTCTCCTATCTCTCTCTCCCCCTACTTCTCTGAGATCCCCATCCCTCTCTCCCCTATCCCCCATCCCTCTCCCCCTACTTCTCTGAGATCCCCATCCCTCTCTCCCCCTACTTCTCTGAGATCCCCATCCCTCTCTCCCTACCTCTCTGAGATCCCCATCCTCTCTCCCCTACTTCTCTGAGATCCCCATCCCTCTCTCCCCCTACTTCTCTGACTTCTCTGAGATCCCATCCCTCTCTCCCCCTACTTCTCTGAGATCCCCTCTCCCCTCTCCCCCCCTACTCCTCTGAGATCCCCATCCCTCTCTCCCCTACTTATCTGAGATCCCCATCCCTCTCCCCTACTTCTCTGAGATCCCCATCCCTCTCCCCTACTTCTCTGAGATCCCCATCCCTCTCTCCCCTACTTCTCTGAGATCCCCATCCCTCTCTCCCTACTTCTCTGAGATCCCCATCCCTCTCCCCCTACTTCTCTGAGATCCCCATATCCTCTCCCCCTACTTCTCTGAGATCCCCATCCCTCTCTCCCCTACTCCTCTGAGATCCCCACCTCTCTCCCACTATCTCTCTCCCCCCTACTTCTCTGAGATCCCCATCCCTCTCTCCCCCTACTTCTCTGAGATCCCCATCCCTCTCTCCCCTACTCCTCTGAGATCCCCATCCCTCTCTCCCACTACCTCTCTCTCCCTCTACTTCTCTGAGATCCCCATCCCTCTCTCCCCCTACTTATCTGAGATCCCCATCCCTCTCTCCCCCTACTTCTCTGAGATCCCCATCCCTCTCTCCCCTACTCCTCTGAGATCCCCTACCTCTCTCCCACTACCTCCCTCTCCCTCTACTTCTCTGAGATCCCCATCCCTCTCTCCCCTACTTCTCTGAGATCCCCATCCCTCTCTCCCCTACTCCTCTGAGATCCCCCTACCTCTCTCCCACTACCTCTCTCTCCCTCTACTTCTCTGAGATCCCATCCCTCTCTCCCCCTACTTCTCTGAGATCCCCATCCCTCTCTCCCCCTACTTCTCTGAGATCCCCATCCCTCTCTCCCCTACTCTTCTGAGATCCCCACCTCCTCCCACTCTCTCCCCCCTACTTCTCTGAGATCCCCATCCCTCTCTCCCCTACTTCTCTGAGATCCCCATCCCTCTCTCCCCCTTCTCTGAGATCCCCATCCCTCTCTCCCCTACTTCTCTGAGATCCCCATCCCTCTCTCCCCCTACTAGATCCCCATCCTTCTCTCCCCTACTTCTCTGAGATCCCCATCCCTCTCTCCCCCTACTTCTCTGAGATCCCCATCCCTCTCCCCCTACTTCTCTGAGATCCCCATCCCTCTCTCCCCCTACTTCTCTGAGATCCCCATCCCTCTCTCCCCTACTCCTCTGAGATCCCCCTCTCTCCCACTCTCTCTCTCCCCCTACTTCTCTGAGATCCCCATCCCTCTCTCCCCTACTTATCTGAGATCCCCATCCCTCTCTCCCCTACTTATCTGAGATCCCCATCCCTCTCTCCCCTACTTCTCTGAGATCCCCATCCCTCTCTCCCCTACTTATCTGAGATCCCCATCCCTCTCTCCCCTACTTCTCTGAGATCCCCATCCCTCTCTCCCCTACTCCTCTGAGATCCCCTACCTCTCTCCCACTCTCTCCCCCTACTTCTCTGAGATCCCCATCCCTCTCTCCCCTACTTCTCTGAGATCCCCATCCCTCTCTCCCCTACTCCTCTGAGATCCCCTACCTCCCCCACTCCTCTCTCCCCCCTACTTCTCTGAGATCCCCATCCCTCTCTCCCCCTACTTCTCTGAGATCCCCATCCTTCTCTCCCCCTACTTCTCTGAGATCCCCATCCCTCTCTCCCCCTACTTCTCTGAGATCCCCATCCCTCTCCCTCTACTTCTCTGAGATCCCATCCCTCTCTCCCCCTACTTCTCTGAGATCCCCATCCCTCTCTCCCCTACTCCTCTGAGATCCCCCTACCTCTCTCCCACTATCTCTCTCTCCCCCTACTTCTCTGAGATCCCCATCCCTCTCTCCCCTACTTATCTGAGATCCCCATCCCTCTCTCCCCTACTTATCTGAGATCCCCATCCCTCTCTCCCCTACTTCTCTGAGATCCCCATCCCTCTCTCCCCCTACTTATCTGAGATCCCCATCCCTCTCTCCCCCTACTTCTCTGAGATCCCCATCTCTCTCCCTCTGAGATCCCCATCCCCCTCTCCCCCCTACTTATCTGAGATCCCCATCCCTCTCTCCCCCTACTTCTCTGAGATCCCCATCCCTCTCTCCCCCTACTCCTCTGAGATCCCCCTACCTCTCTCCCACTATCTGACTCCCTCTCCCCCTACTTCTCTGAGATCCCCATCCCTCTCTCCCCTATCCTCTCCCCCTCCCCTCCCACTACCTCTCCCCACTTCTCCCCCTACTTCTCTGAGATCCCCATCCCTCTCTCCCCTACTTCTCTGAGATCCCCATCCTCCCCCTACTTCTCTGGAGATCCCCATCTCCCCCCTACTTCTCTGAGATCCCCATCCCTCTCTCCTAGTTATCTAGATCCTGAGATCCCCATCCTCTCTCCCCCTATCCCCCATCTCTCTCCCCTACTTCTCTGAGATCCCCATCCCTCTCTCCCCTACTTCTCTGAGATCTCCCTCTCTCCCCTACTCCTCTGAGATCCCCTACCTCTCTCCCACTATCTCTCTCCCCCTACTTCTCTGAGATCCCCATCCCTCTCTCCCCCTCTTCCCCTACTTCTCTGAGATCCCCATCCCTCTCTCCCCCTACTTCTCTGAGATCCCCATCCCCCACTCTCTCCCCCCTACTTCTCTGAGATCCCATCCCTCTCTCCCCCTATCCCCCTCTCCCCATCCCTCTCCCCTACTTCTCTGAGATCCCCATCCCTCTCTCCCCCTACTTCTCTGAGATCCCCATCCCTCTCCCTCTACTTCTCTGAGATCCCCATCCCTCTCTCCCCCTACTTCTCTGAGATCCCCATCCCTCTCTCCCCTACCTCTCTGAGATCCCCCTACCTCTCTCCCACTATCTCTCCCCCCTACTTCTCTGAGATCCCCATCCCTCTCTCCCCCTACTTATCTGAGATCCCCATCCCTCTCTCCCCTACTTATCTGAGATCCCCATCCCTCTCTCCCTACTTCTCTGAGATCCCCATCCCTCTCTCCCCTACTTATCTGACATCCCCATCCCTCTCTCCCCCTACTTCTCTGAGATCCCAATCCCTCTCTCCCCTACTCTCTGAGATCCCCCTACCTCTCTCCCACTCCTCCCTCTCCATCTACTTCTCTGAGATCCCCATCCCTCTCTCCCCCTACTTCTCTGAGATCCCCATCCCTCTCTCCCCCTACTTCTCTGACATCCCCCTACCTCTCTCCTACTACCTCCTCTCCCCTACTTCTCTGAGATCCCCATCCCTCTCTCCCCCTAGTTATCTGAGATCCCCATCCCTCTCTCCCCTACTTATCTGAGATCCCCATGCCTCTCTCCCCCTACTTATCTGAGATCCCCATCCCTCTCTCCCCTACTTCTCTGAGATCCCCATCCCTCTCTCCCCCTACTTATCTGAGATCCCCATCCCTCTCTCCCCCTACTTCTCTGAGATCCCCATCCCTCTCTCCCCTACTCCTCTGAGATCCCCCTACCTCTCTCCCACTATCTCTCTCTCCCCTACTTCTCTGAGATCCCCATCCCTCTCTCCCCCTACTTCTCTGAGATCCCCATCCCTCTCTCCCCTACTTCTCTGAGATCCCCATCCCTCTCTCCCCCTACTTCTCTGAGATCCCCATCCCTCTCTCCCCTACTCTCTGAGATCCCCATCCCTCTCTCCCCTACTTCTCTGAGATCCCCATCCCTCTCTCCCCCTACTTCTCTGAGATCCCCATCCCTCTCTCCCCCTACTTCTCTGAGATCCCCATCCCTCTCTCCCCTACTCCTCTGAGATCCCCATCCCTCTCTCCCCCTACTTCTCTGAGATCCCATCCCTCATCCCCCTACTCTCTCTCCCCTACCTCTCTGAGATCCCCATCCTTCTCTCCCCCTACTTCTCTGAGATCCCCATCCCCTCTCCCCCTACTTCTCTGAGATCCCCATCCCTCTCCCTACTTCTCTGAGATCTCCATCCCTCTCTCCCCCCTTCTCTGAGATCCCCATCCCTCTCTCCCCTACTCCTCTGAGATCCCCCTACCTCTCTCCCACTATCTCTCTCTCCCCCTACTTCTCTGAGATCCCCATCCCTCTCTCCCCCTACTTATCTGAGATCCCCATCCCTCTCTCCCCCTACTTATCTGAGATCCCCATCCCTCTCTCCCCTACTTCTCTGAGATCCCCATCCCTCTCTCCCCCTACTTATCTGAGATCCCCATCCCTCTCTCCCCTACTTCTCTGAGATCCCCATCCCTCTCTCCCTACTCCTCTGAGATCCCCCTACCTCTCTCCCACTACCTCCCTCTCCATCTACTTCTCTGAGATCCCCATCCCTCTCTCCCCTACTTCTCTGAGATCCCCATCCCTCTCTCCCCTACTCCTCTGAGATCCCCCTACCTCTCTCCCACTACCTCTCTCTCCCCTACTTCTCTGAGATCCCCATCCCTCTCTCCCCTACTTCTCTGAGATCCCCATCCCTCTCCCCCTACTATCTGAGATCCCCATCCTCTCTCCCCTACTTCTCTGAGATCCCCATCCCTCTCTCCCCTACTTCTCTGAGATCCCCATCCCTCTCTCCCCCTACTTCTCTGAGATCCCCATCCCTCTCTCCCCCTACTTCTCTGAGATCCCCATCCCTCTCCCTCTACTTCTCTGAGATCCCCATCCCTCTCTCCCTACTTCTCTGAGATCCCCATCCCTCTCTCCCTACTACTCCCCCTATCTGAGATCCCCATCCCTCTCTCCCCTACTTCTCTGAGATCCCCATCCCTCTCTCCCCTACTTATCTGAGATCCCCATCCCTCTCTCCCTACTTCTCTGAGATCCCCATCCCTCTCTCCCCCTACTTATCTGACATCCCCATCCCTCTCTCCCCCTACTTCTCTGAGATCCCCATCCCTCTCTCCCCTACTCCTCTGAGATCCCCCTACCTCTCTCCCACTATCCTCCCTCCCTCTACTTCTCTGAGATCCCCATCCCTCTCTCCCCCTACTTCTCTGAGATCCCCATCCCTCTCTCCCCCTACTTCTCTGAGATCCCCCTACCTCTCTCCCCTACTCTGAGATCCCCATCCCTCTCTCCCCCTACTTCTCTGAGATCCCCATCCCTCTCTCCCCCTACTTCTCTGAGATCCCCATCCCTCCCCTACTTATCTGAGATCCCCATCCCTCTGAGATCCCCATCCTCTCCCCCTCTTCTCTGAGATCCCCATCCCTCTCTCCCCTACTTCTCTGAGATCCCCATCCCTCTCTCCCCTACTCCTCTGAGATCCCCCTACCTCTCTCCCACTATCTCTCTCTCCCCCTACTTCTCTGAGATCCCCATCCCTCTCTCCCCCTACTTCTCTGAGATCCCCATCCCTCTCTCCCCTCCCCTACTTCTCTGAGATCCCCCTCCCTCTCTCCCCCTACTTCTCTGAGATCCCCCCTCCCTCTCTCCCCTACTAGATCCCCATCCTCTCTCCCCTACTTCTCTGAGATCCCCATCCCTCTCTCCCCCTACTTCTCTGAGATCCCCATCCCTCTCCCTCTACTTCTCTGAGATCTCCATCCCTCTCTCCCCCTACTTCTCTGAGATCCCCATCCCTCTCTCCCCTACTCCTCTGAGATCCCCCTACCTCTCTCCCACTATCTCTCTCTCCCCTACTTCTCTGAGATCCCCATCCCTCTCCCCCTACTTATCTGAGATCCCCATCCCTCTCTCCCCTACTTATCTGAGATCCCCATCCCTCTCTCCCTACTTCTCTGAGATCCCCATCCCTCTCTCCCCCTACTTATCTGACATCCCCATCCCTCTCTCCCCCTACTTCTCTGAGATCCCCATCCCTCTCTCCCCTACTCCTCTGAGATCCCCCTACCTCTCTCCCACTACCTCTCCATCTACTTCTCTGAGATCCCCATCCCTCTCTCCCCCTACTTCTCTGAGATCCCCATCCCTCTCTCCCCCTACTTCTCTGAGATCCCCTACCTCTCTCCCCTACCTCTCTCTCCCTACTTCTCTGAGATCCCCATCCCTCTCTCCCCCTAGATCTGAGATCCCCATCCCTCTCTCCCCTAGATCTCCTCTCTCCCCCTACTTCTCTGAGATCCCCATCCCTCTCTCCCCCTACTTCTCTGAGATCCCCATCCCTCTCTCCCCCTACTTCTCTGAGATCCCCATCCCTCTCTCCCCCTACTTCTCTGAGATCCCCATCCCTCTCTCCCCTACTCCTCTGAGATCCCCCTACCTCTCTCCCCTATCTCTCTCTCCCCTACTTCTCTGAGATCCCCATCCCTCTCTCCCCTACTTCTCTGAGATCCCCATCCCTCTCTCCCCTACTTCTCTGAGATCCCCATCCCTCTCTCCCCCTACTTCTCTGAGATCCCCATCCCTCCCCATCTCCCCCCCCCTACTTCTCTGAGATCCCCATCCCTCTCTCCCCCTACTTCTCTGAGATCCCCATCCCTCTCTCCCCCTACTTCTCTGAGATCCCCATCCCTCTCTCCCCCTACTTCTCTGAGATCCCCATCCCTCTCTCCCTCTCCCTCTACTTCTCTGAGATCTCCATCCCTCTCTCCCCCTACTTCTCTGAGATCCCCATCCCCTCTCCCCCTACTCCTCTGAGATCCCCTCCTCTCTCCCACTACTCTCTCTCCCCTACTTCTCTGAGATCCCCATCCCTCTCTCCCCCTACTTCTCTGAGATCCCCATCCCTCTCTCCCCTACTTATCTGAGATCCCCATCCCTCTCTCCCTACTTCTCTGAGATCCCCATCCCTCTCTCCCCCTACTTATCTGAGATCCCCATCCCTCTCTCCCCCTACTTCTCTGAGATCCCCATCCCTCTCTCCCCTACTCCTCTGAGATCCCCCTACTCTCTCCCACTACCTCCCTCTCCCTCGACTTCTCTGAGATCCCCATCCCTCTCTCCCCCTACTTCTCTGAGATCCCCATCCCTCTCTCCCCCTACTTCTCTGAGATCCCCATCCTCTCTCTCCCTCTCTCCCCCTACTTCTCTGAGATCCCCATCCCTCTCTCCCCCTACTTCTCTGAGATCCCCATCCCTCTCTCCCCCTACTTATCTGAGATCCCCATCCCTCTCTCCCCTACTTCTCTGAGATCCCCATCCCTCTCTCCCCTACTTATCTGAGATCCCCATCCCTCTCTCCCCCTACTTCTCTGAGATCCCCATCCCTCTCTCCCCTACTCCTCTGAGATCCCCCTACCTCTCTCCCACTATCTCTCTCCCCCCTACTTCTCTGAGATCCCCATCCCTCTCTCCCCCTACTTCTCTGAGATCCCCAACCCTCTCTCCCCTACTTCTCTGAGATCCCCATCCCTCTCTCCCCCTACTTCTCTGAGATCCCCATCCCTCTCTCCCCCTACCTCTCTGAGATCCCCATCCTCTCTCCCCTACTTCTCTGAGATCCCCATCCCTCTCTCCCCCTACTTCTCTGAGATCCCCATCCCTCTCCCCCTACTTCTCTGAGATCCCATCCCTCTCTCCCCCTACTTCTCTGAGATCCCCATCCCTCTCTCCCCTACTCCTCTGAGATCCCCCTCCCTCTCCCACTATCTCTCTCTCCCCCTACTTCTCTGAGATCCCCATCCCTCTCTCCCCCTACTTATCTGAGATCCCCATCCCTCTCTCCCCCTACTTATCTGAGATCCCCATCCCTCTCTCCCCTACTTCTCTGAGATCCCCATCCCTCTCTCCCCTACTTATCTGAGATCCCCATCCCTCTCTCCCCTACTTCTCTGAGATCCCCATCCCTCTCTCCCCCTACTCCTCTGAGATCCCCATCCTCTCTCCCACTACCTCTCTCTCCCCCTACTTCTCTGAGATCCCCATCCCTCTCTCCCCCTACTCTTCTGAGATCCCCCTACCTCTCTCCCACTATCTCTCTCTCCCCCTACTTCTCTGAGATCCCCATCCCTCTCTCCCCCTACTTCTCTGAGATCCCCATCCCTCTCTCCCCCTACTCCTCTGAGATCCCCCTACATCTCTCCCACTATCTCTCTCTCCCCCTACTTCTCTGAGATCCCCATCCCTCTCTCCCCCTACTTCTCTGAGATCCCCATCCCTCTCTCCCCTACTCCTCTGAGATCCCCCTACCTCTCTCCCACTACCTCCCTCTCCCTCTACTTCTCTGAGATCCCCATCCCTCTCTCCCCCTACTTATCTGACATCCCCATCCCTCTCTCCCCCTACTTCTCTGAGATCCCCATCCCTCTCTCCCCTACTCCTCTGAGATCCCCCTACCTCTCTCCCACTACCTCCCTCTCCCTCTACTTCTCTGAGATCCCCATCCCTCTCTCCCCCTACTTCTCTGAGATCCCCATCCCTCTCTCCCCCTACTCCTCTGAGATCCCCCTACCTCTCTCCCACTACCTCTCTCTCCCTCTACTTCTCTGAGATCCCATCCCTCTCTCCCCCTACTTCTCTGAGATCCCCATCCCTCTCTCCCCCTACTTCTCTGAGATCCCCATCCCTCTCTCCCCTACTCTTCTGAGATCCCCCTACCTCTCTCCCACTATCTCTCTCTCCCCCTACTTCTCTGAGATCCCCATCCCTCTCTCCCCCTACTTCTCTGAGATCCCCATCCCTCTCTCCCCTACTTCTCTGAGATCCCCATCCCTCTCTCCCCCTACTTCTCTGAGATCCCCATCCCTCTCTCCCCCTCTACCCTCTGAGATCCCCATCCTTCTCTCCCCCTACTTCTCTGAGATCCCCATCCCTCTCTCCCCCTACTTCTCTGAGATCCCCATCCCTCTCCCTCTACTTCTCTGAGATCTCCATCCCTCTCTCCCCCTACTTCTCTGAGATCCCCATCCCTCTCTCCCCTACTCCTCTGAGATCCCCCTACCTCTCTCCCACTATCTCTCTCTCCCCCTACTTCTCTGAGATCCCCATCCCTCTCTCCCCCTACTTATCTGAGATCCCCATCCCTCTCTCCCCCTACTTATCTGAGATCCCCATCCCTCTCTCCCCTACTTCTCTGAGATCCCCATCCCTCTCTCCCCCTACTTATCTGACATCCCCATCCCTCTCTCCCCCTACTTCTCTGAGATCCCCATCCCTCTCTCCCCTACTCCTCTGAGATCCCCCTACCTCTCTCCCACTACCTCCCTCTCCCTCTACTTCTCTGAGATCCCCATCCCTCTCTCCCCTACTTCTCTGAGATCCCCATCCCTCTCTCCCCCTACTCCTCTGAGATCCCCCTACCTCTCTCCCACTACCTCTCTCTCCCTCTACTTCTCTGAGATCCCATCCCTCTCTCCCCCTACTTCTCTCTCCCTCTACTTCTCTGAGATCCCCATCCCTCTCTCCCCCTACTTCTCTGAGATCCCCATCCCTCTCTCCCCCTACTTCTCTGAGATCCCCATCCCTCTCTCCCTCTACTTCTCTGAGATCCCCATCCCTCTCTCCCCTACTTCTCTGAGATCCCCATCCCTCTCTCCCCCTACTTATCTGAGATCCCCATCCCTCTCTCCCCTACTTCTCTGAGATCCCCATCCCTCTCTCCCCTACTCCTCTGAGATCCCCACTATCTCTCTCCCCTACTTCTCTGAGATCCCCATCCCTCTCTCCCCTACTTCTCTGAGATCCCCATCCCTCTCTCCCCTACTTCTCTGAGATCCCCATCCCTCTCTCCCCTACTTATCTGAGATCCCCATCCCTCTCTCCCCTACTTCTCTGAGATCCCCATCCCTCTCTCCCCTACTCCTCTGAGATCCCCATCCCTCTCCCCCTACTTCTCTGAGATCCCCATCCCTCTCCCCCTACTTCTCTGAGATCCCCATCCCTCTCTCCCCCTACTCCTCTGAGATCCCCACCTCTCTCCCCCTACTTCTCTGAGATCCCCATCCCTCTCCCCCCCTACTTCTCTGAGATCCCCATCCCTCTCTCCCCCTACTTCTCTGAGATCCCCATCCCTCTCTCCCCTACTTCTCTGAGATCCCCATCCCTCTCCCTCTCTCCCCCTACTTCTCTGAGATCCCCATCCCTCTCTCTGAGATCCCCTCTCTCCCCTACTCTCTGAGATCCCCATCCTCCCACTCTCTCTCCCCCTACTTCTCTGAGATCCCCATCCCTCTCTACTTCTCTGAGATCCCCATCCCTCTCTCCCCCTACTTATCTGAGATCCCCATCCCTCTCTCCCCTACTTCTCTGAGATCCCCATCCCTCTCTCCCCTACTTATCTGAGATCCCCATCCCTCTCTCCCCTACTTCTCTGAGATCCCCATCCCTCTCTCCCCTACTTCTCTGAGATCCCCATCCCTCTCTCCCCTACTCCTGAGATCCCCATCTCTCCCCCTACTTCTCTGAGATCCCCATCCCTCTCTCCCCCTACTTCTCTGAGATCCCCATCCCTCTCTCCCCCTACTTCTCTGAGATCCCCATCCCTCTCTCCCTACTTCTCTGAGATCCCCATCCCTCTCTCCCCTACTTCTCTGAGATCCCCATCCCTCTCTCCCCCTACTTCTCTGAGATCCCCATCCCTCTCTCCCCCTACTTCTCTGAGATCCCCATCCCTCTCTCCCCTACTTCTCTGAGATCCCCATCCCTCTCCCTCTACTTCTCTGAGATCTCCATCCCTCTCTCCCCCTACTTCTCTGAGATCCCCATCCCTCTCTCCCCTACTCCTCTGAGATCCCCCTACCTCTCTCCCACTATCCTCTCTCCCCCTACTTCTCTGAGATCCCCATCCCTCTCTCCCCTACTTATCTTCTCTGAGATCCCCATCCCTCTCTCCCCTACTTCTCTGAGATCCCCATCCCTCTCTCCCCTACTTCTCTGAGATCCCCATCCCTCTCTCCTTCTCTGAGATCCCCATCCCTCTCTCCCCTACTTCTCTGAGATCCCCATCTCCTCCTCTCTCCCCCTACTTCTCTGAGATCCCCATCCCTCTCTCCCCTACTCCTCTGAGATCCCCCTATCTCTCCCACTATCTCTCTCTCCCCTACTTCTCTGAGATCCCCATCCCTCTCTCCCCCTACTTCTCTGAGATCCCCATCCCTCTCTCCCCCTACTTCCTCTGAGATCCCCATCTCTCCCACTATCTCTCCCCCTACTTCTCTGAGATCCCCATCCCTCTCTCCCCCTACTTCTCTGAGATCCCCATCCCTCTCTCCCCTACTTCTCTGAGATCCCCATCCCTCTCCTCTCTCCTACTTCTCTGAGATCCCCATCCCTCTCTCCCCCTACTTATCTGAGATCCCCATCCCTCTCTCCCCCTACTTCTCTGAGATCCCCATCCCTCTCTCCCTACTCCTCTGAGATCCCCTACCTCTCTCCCACTATCCCTCTCCCTACTTCTCTGAGATCCCCATCCCTCTCTCCCCTACTTCTCTGAGATCCCCATCCCTCTCTCCCCCTACTCCTCTGAGATCCCCCTACCTCTCTCCCACTACCTCTCTCCCCATCCCTCTCTCCCCCTACTTCTCTGAGATCCCCATCCCTCTCTCCCCCTACTTCTCTGAGATCCCCATCCCTCTCTCCCCTACTCCTCTGAGATCCCCCTACCTCTCTCTCACCTATCTCTCTCTCCCCCTACTTCTCTGAGATCCCCATCCCTCTCTCCCCCTACTTCTCTGAGATCCCCATCCCTCTCTCCCTACTTCTCTGAGATCCCCATCCCTCTCTCCCCTACTTCTCTGAGATCCCCATCCCTCTCTCCCACTCCCCTCCCCCTACTTCTCTGAGATCCCCATCCCTCTCTCCCCCTACTTCTCTGAGATCCCCATCCCTCTCTCCCTACTTCTCTGAGATCCCCATCCCTCTCTCCCCTACTTCTCTGAGATCCCCATCCCTCTCTCCCCTACTCCTCTGAGATCCCCCTACTTCTCTGAGATCCCCATCTCTCTCCCCCCTACTTCTCTGAGATCCCCATCCCTCTCTCCCCCTACTTCTCTGAGATCCCCATCCCTCTCTCCCCTACTTATCTGAGATCCCCATCCCTCTCTCCCCTACTTCTCTGAGATCCCCATCCCTCTCCCCCTACTTATCTGAGATCCCCATCCCTCTCTCCCCCTACTTCTCTGAGATCCCCATCCCTCTCTCCCCCTACTCCTCTGAGATCCCCCTCCTCTCTCCCACTACCTCCCTCTCCCTCTACTTCTCTGAGATCCCCATCCCTCTCTCCCTACTTCTCTGAGATCCCCATCCCTCTCTCCCCCTACTCCTCTGAGATCCCCCTATCCTCCCACTACTCTCCCCCTCTACTTCTCTGAGATCCCCATCCCTCTCTCCCCCTACTTCTCTGAGATCCCCATCCCTCTCTCCCCCTACTTCTCTGAGATCCCCATCCCTCTCTCCCCTACTTCTCTGAGATCCCCATCCCTCTCTCCCCCTACTTCTCTGAGATCCCCATCCCTCTCTCCCCCTACTTCTCTGAGATCCCCATCCCTCTCTCCCCCTACTTATCTGAGATCCCCATCCCTCTCTCCCCCTACTTCTCTGAGATCCCCATCCCTCTCTCCCCTACTCCTCTGAGATCCCCATCCCTCTCCCACTATCTCTCTCCCCCTACTTCTCTGAGATCCCCATCCCTCTCTCCCCCTACTTCTCTGAGATCCCCATCCCTCTCTCCCCCTACTTCTCTGAGATCCCCATCCCTCTCTCCCCTACTTATCTGAGATCCCCATCCCTCTCTCCCCCTACTTCTCTGAGATCCCCATCCCTCTCTCCCCTACTTCTCTGAGATCCCCATCCTCTCTCCCCCTACTTCTCTGAGATCCCCATCCCTCTCTCCCCTACTTCTCTGAGATCCCCATCCCTCTCTCCCCTACTAGATCCCCCTCTCTCCCCCTACTTCTCTGAGATCCCCATCCCTCTCTCCCCTACTTCTCTGAGATCCCCATCCCTCTCTCCCCCTACTTATCTGAGATCCCCATCTCTCTCCCCTACTTCTCTGAGATCCCCATCCCTCTCTCCCCTACTCTCTCTCTGAGATCCCCATCCCTCTCTCCCCCTACTTATCTGAGATCCCCATCCCTCTCTCCCCCTACTCCTCTGAGATCCCCCTATCCCCATCCTCTCTCTCCCTCTACTTCTCTGAGATCCCCATCCCTCTCTCCCCCTACTTCTCTGAGATCCCCATCCCTCTCCCCCTACTCCTCTGAGATCCCCCTACCTCTCTCCCACTACCTCTCTCTCCCTCTACTTCTCTGAGATCCCCATCCCTCTCTCCCCTACTTCTCTGAGATCCCCATCCCTCTCTCCCCCTACTCCTCTGAGATCCCCATCCCTCTCTCCCCTACTTCTCTGAGATCCCCATCCCTCTCTCCCTCTACTTCTCTGAGATCCCCATCCCTCCCCTCTACTTCTCTGAGATCCCCTCTCTCCCCCTACTTCTCTGAGATCCCCATCCCTCTCTCCCCTACTCCTCTGAGATCCCCCTACCTCTCTCCCACTATCTCTCTCTCCCCTACTTCTCTGAGATCCCCATCCCTCTCTCCCCCTACTTATCTGAGATCCCCATCCCTCTCTCCCCCTACTTATCTGAGATCCCCATCCCTCTCTCCCCTACTTCTCTGAGATCCCCATCCCTCTCTCCCCCTACTTATCTGACATCCCCATCCCTCTCTCCCCCTACTTCTCTGAGATCCCCATCCCTCTCTCCCCTACTCCTCTGAGATCCCCCT
Source organism: Oncorhynchus gorbuscha (assembly GCF_021184085.1). Taxonomy (NCBI): domain Eukaryota; kingdom Metazoa; phylum Chordata; class Actinopteri; order Salmoniformes; family Salmonidae; genus Oncorhynchus; species Oncorhynchus gorbuscha. The sequence goes on from NC_060195.1 coordinate 66,674,939, forward strand.
ACCTCTCTCCCACTACCTCCCTCTCCCTCTACTTCTCTGAGATCCCCATCCCTCTCTCCCCTACTTCTCTGAGATCCCCATCCCTCTCTCCCCCTACTCCTCTGAGATCCCCCTATCTCTCCCACTACCTCTCTCCCCCTACTTCTCTGAGATCCCCCCTCCCCCTACTCTCTCCCCCTACTTCTCTGAGATCCCATCCCTCTCTCCCCCTACTTCTCTGAGATCCCCATCCCTCTCTCCCCCTACTTCTCTGAGATCCCCATCCCTCTCTCCCCTACTTATCTGAGATCCCCATCCTCTCTCCCCCTACTTCTCTGAGATCCCCATCCCTCTCTCCCCTACTTATCTGAGATCCCCATCCCTCTCTCCCCCTACTTCTCTGAGATCCCCATCCCTCTCTCCCCTACTCCTCTGAGATCCCCATACCTCTCTCCCACTATCTCTCTCTCCCCTACTTCTCTGAGATCCCCATCCCTCTCTCCCCTACTTCTCTGAGATCCCCATCCCTCTCTCCCCTACTTCTCTGAGATCCCCATCCCTCTCTCCCCTACTTATCTGAGATCCCCATCCCTCTCTCCCCCTACTTCTCTGAGATCCCCATCCCTCTCTCCCCTCCTCTGAGATCCCCATACCTCTCTCTCTGAGATCCCCATCCCTCTCTCCCCCTACTTCTCTGAGATCCCCATCCCTCTCTCCCCTACTTCTCTGAGATCCCCACCTCTCTCCCCTACCTTCTCTGAGATCCCCATCCCTCTCTCCCCTACTTCTCTGAGATCCCCATCCCTCTCTCCCCCTACTTCTCTGAGATCCCCATCCCTCTCTCCCCTACTTCTCTGAGATCCCCATCCCCTCTCCCACTACCTCTCTCTCCCTACTTCTCTGAGATCCCCATCCCTCTCTCCCTACTTATCTGAGATCCCCATCCCTCTCTCCCCCTACTTCTCTGAGATCCCCATCCCTCTCTCCCCCTACTTCTCTGAGATCCCCATCCCTCTCTCCCCTACTTCTCTGAGATCCCCATCCCTCTCTCCCCTACTTCTGAGATCTGACTATCCCTCACTTCTCTGAGATCCCCATCCCTCTCTCCCCTACTTCTCTGAGATCCCCATCCCTCTCTCCCCTACTCCTCTGAGATCCCCCTATCCTCTCTCCCCTACCTCTCTCTCCCTCTACTTCTCTGAGATCCCCATCCCTCTCTCCCCCTACTTCTCTGAGATCCCCATCCCTCTCTCCCCTACTTCTCTGAGATCCCCATCCCTCTCTCCCTCTACTTCTCTGAGATCCCCATCCCTCTCTCCCCTACTTCTCTGAGATCCCCATCCCTCTCTCCCCCTACTTCTCTGAGATCCCCATCCCTCTCTCCCCTACTTCTCTGAGATCCCCATCCCTCTCTCCCCTACTTCTCTGAGATCCCCATCCCTCTCTCCCCCTACTTCTCTGAGATCCCCATCCCTCTCTCCCCCTACTTCTCTGAGATCCCCATCCCTCTCTCCCCTACTTCTCTGAGATCCCCCTACCTCTCTCCCACTACCTCTCTCCCCCTACTTCTCTGAGATCCCATCCTCTCTCCCCTACTTCTCTGAGATCCCCATCCCTCTCTCCCCTCTTCTCTGAGATCCCCATCCCTCTCTCCCCCTACTTCTCTGAGATCCCCATCCCTCTCTCCCCCTACTTCTCTGAGATCCCCATCCCTCTCTCCCCCTACTTCTCTGAGATCCCCATCCCTCTCTCCCCCTACTTCTCTGAGATCCCCATCCCTCTCTCCCCTACTCCTCTGAGATCCCCCTACCTCTCTCCCACTACTCTCTCTCCCTCTACTTCTCTGAGATCCCCATCCCTCTCTCCCCCTACTTCTCTGAGATCCCCATCCCTCTCTCCCCTACTTCTCTGAGATCCCCATCCCTCTCTCCCCTTCTCTGACCCCATCCCTCTCTCCCCTACTTCTCTGAGATCCCCATCCCTCTCTCCCCCTACTTCTCTGAGATCCCCATCCTCTCTCCCCTACTTCTCTGAGATCCCCATCCTCCCCTACTTCTCTGAGATCCCCATCCCTCTCTCCCCCTACTTCTCTGAGATCCCCATCCCTCTCTCCCCCTACTTATCTGAGATCCCCATCCTCTCTCCCCTACTTCTCTGAGATCCCATCCCTCTCCCCCTACTTCTCTGAGATCCCCATCCCTCTCTCCCCCTACCTCTCTCCCCTACTTCTCTGAGATCCCCATCCCTCTCTCCCCCTACTTCTCTGAGATCCCCATCCCTCTCTCCCCCTACTTCTCTGAGATCCCCATCCCTCTCTCCCTACTTCTCTGAGATCCCCATCCCTCTCTCCCCCTACTTCTCTGAGATCCCCATCCCTCTCCCCCTACTCCTCTGAGATCCCCCTACCTCTCTCCCACTACCTCTCTCCCCCTACTTCTCTGAGATCCCCATCCCTCTCTCCCCCTACTTCTCTGAGATCCCCATCCCTCTCTCCCCTACTCTCTGAGATCCCCATCCCTCTCTCCCCCCTACTTCTCTGAGATCCCCATCCCTCTCTCCCCCTACTTCTCTGAGATCTGAGATCCCCATCCCCCACTCTCTCCCCCCCTACTTCTCTGAGATCCCCATCCCTCTCTCCCCCTACTTCTCTGAGATCCCCATCCCTCTCTCCCTACTTCTCTGAGATCCCCATCCCTCTCCCCCCTACTTCTCTGAGATCCCCATCCCTCTCTCCCCCTACTTCTCTGAGATCCCCATCCCTCTCTCCCCTACTTCTCTGAGATCCCCATCCCTCTCTCCCCCTACTTCTCTGAGATCCCCATCCCTCTCTCCCCTACTTCTCTGAGATCCCCATCCCTCTCTCCCCCTACTTCTCTGAGATCCCCATCCCTCTCTCCCCTACTTCTCTGAGATCCCCATCCCTCTCTCCCCTACTTCTCTGAGATCCCCATCCCTCTCTCCCCTACTCCTCTGAGATCCCCATCTCCCCACTACTCCTCCCCCTACTTCTCTGAGATCCCCATCCCTCTCTCCCCCTACTTCTCTGAGATCCCCATCCCTCTCTCCCCCTACTTCTCTGAGATCCCCATCCCTCTCTCCCCTACTTCTCTGAGATCCCCCCTCCCCCCACTCTCTCTCCCTACTTCTCTGAGATCCCCATCCCTCTCTCCCCCCTACTTCTCTGAGATCCCCATCCCTCTCTCCCCCTACTTCTCTGAGATCCCCATCCCTCTCTCCCTACTTATCTGAGATCCCCATCCTCTCTCCCCCTACTTCTCTGAGATCCCCATCCCTCTCTCCCCCTACTTCTCTGAGATCCCCATCCCTCTCTCCCCCTACTTCTCTGAGATCCCCATCCCTCTACCCCTTCTCTGAGATCCCCATCCCTCTCCCACTCCCCCCCCCTACTTCTCTGAGATCCCCATCCCTCTCTCCCCTACTTCTCTGAGATCCCCATCCCTCTCTCCCCCTACTTCTCTGAGATCCCCATCCCTCTCTCCCCCTACTTCTCTGAGATCCCCATCCCTCTCTCCCCTACTCTCTGAGATCCCCATCCCTCTCTCTCCCTCTACTTCTCTGAGATCCCCATCCCTCTCTCCCCCTACTTCTCTGAGATCCCCATCCCTCTCTCCCCTACTCCTCTGAGATCCCCCCTACTACCTCTCTCCCCTACTTCTCTGAGATCCCCATCCCTCTCTCCCCTACTTCTCTGAGATCCCCATCCCTCTCTCCCCCTACTTCTCTGAGATCCCCATCCCTCTCTCCCCCTACTTCTCTGAGATCCCCATCCCTCTCTCCCCTACTTCTCTGAGATCCCCATCCCTCTCTCCCCTACTTCTCTGAGATCCCCATCCCTCTCTCCCCCTACTTCTCTGAGATCCCCATCCCTCTCTCCCCTACTTCTCTGAGATCCCCATCCCTCTCCCCTCTCTCTGAGATCCCCATCCCTCTCTCCCTCTCTTCTCTGAGATCCCCATCCCTCTCTCCCCCTACTTCTCTGAGATCCCCATCCTCTCTCCCCCTACTTCTCTGAGATCCCCATCCCTCTCTCCCCTACTTCTCTGAGATCCCATCCCTCTCTCCCCTACTTCTCTGAGATCCCCATCCCTCTCTCCCCTACTTCTCTGAGATCCCCATCCCTCTCTCCCCTACTTCTCTGAGATCCCCATCCCTCTCTCCCCCTACTCCTCTGAGATCCCCCTACCTCTCTCCCACTACCTCTCTCTCCCTCTACTTCTCTGAGATCCCCATCCCTCTCTCCCCCTACTTCTCTGAGATCCCCATCCCTCTCTCCCCCTACTCATCTGAGATCCCCCTCTCTCTCCCTACCTCTCTCTCCCCTACTTCTCTGAGATCCCCATCCCTCTCTCCCCTACTTCTCTGAGATCCCCATCCCTCTCTCCCCTACTCTCTGAGATCCCCTCTCCCACTCCTCTCTCTCCCCTACTTCTCTGAGATCCCCATCCCTCTCTCCCCCTACTTCTCTGAGATCCCCATCCCTCTCTCCCCTACTTCTCTGAGATCCCCATCCCTCTCTCCCCCTACTTCTCTGAGATCCCCATCCCTCTCTCCCCCTACCTCTCTGAGATCCCCATCCTTCTCTCCCCCTACTTCTCTGAGATCCCCATCCCTCTCTCCCCCTACTTCTCTCCCCATCCCCTCTCCCTCTACTTCTCTGAGATCCCCATCCCTCTCTCCCCCTACTTCTCTGAGATCCCCATCCCTCTCTCCCCTACTCCTCTGAGATCCCCATCCTCTCTCCCACTATCTCTCTCTCCCCCTACTTCTCTGAGATCCCCATCCCTCTCTCCCCCTACTTCTCTGAGATCCCCATCCCTCTCTCCCCTACTTCTCTGAGATCCCCATCCCTCTCTCCCCTACTTCTCTGACATCCCCATCCCTCTCTCCCCCTACTTCTCTGAGATCCCCATCCCTCTCTCCCCTACTTCTCTGAGATCCCCATCCCTCTCTCCCCCTACTTCTCTGAGATCCCCATCCCTCTCTCCCCTACTTCTCTGAGATCCCCATCCCTCTCTCCCCTACTCCTCTGAGATCCCCATACCTCTCTCCCACTACCTCTCCCCCCCTACTTCTCTGAGATCCCCATCCCTCTCTCCCCCTACTTCTCTGAGATCCCCATCCCTCTCTCCCCCTACTCCTCTGAGATCCCCATACCTCTCTCCCACTACCTCTCTCTCCTCTACTTCTCTGAGATCCCATCCCTCTCTCCCCCTACTTCTCTGAGATCCCCATCCCCCTCTACTTCTCTGAGATCCCCATCCCTCTCCCCCTACTTCTCTGAGATCCCCATCCCTCTCTCCCCTACTTCTCTGAGATCCCCATCCCTCTCTCCCCCTACTTATCTGAGATCCCCATCCTCTCTCCCCCTACTTCTCTGAGATCCCCATCCCTCTCTCCCCTACTTCTCTGAGATCCCCATCCCTCTCTCCCCCTACTTCTCTGAGATCCCCATCCCTCTCTCCCCTACTCCTCTGAGATCCCCACCTCTCCCACTATCTCTCTCCCCTACTTCTCTGAGATCCCCATCCCTCTCTCCCCCTACTTCTCTGAGATCCCCATCCCTCTCTCCCCCTACTTCTCTGAGATCCCCATCCCTCTCTCCCCCTACTTCTCTGAGATCCCCATCCCTCTCTCCCCTACTTCTCTGAGATCCCCATCCCTCTCTCCCCTACTTCTCTGAGATCCCCATCCCTCTCTCCCACTTCTCTGAGATCCCCCCTCTCTCCCCTACTTCTCTGAGATCCCCATCCCTCTCTCCCCCTACTTCTCTGAGATCCCCATCCCTCTCTCCCCTACTTCTCTGAGATCCCCATCCTCTCTCCCCTACTTCTCTGAGATCCCCATCCCTCTCTCCCCCTACTTATCTGAGATCCCCATCCCTCTCTCCCCCTACTTCTCTGAGATCCCCATCCCTCTCTCCCCTACTCCTCTGAGATCCCCCTACCTCTCTCCCACTACCTCTCTCCCCCTACTTCTCTGAGATCCCCATCCCTCCTCCCCTACTTCTCTGAGATCCCCATCCCTCTCTCCCCCTACTTCTCTGAGATCCCCCTCCCTCTCTCCCCCTACTTCTCTGAGATCCCCATCCCTCTCTCCCCCTACTTCTCTGAGATCCCCATCCCTCTCTCCCCCTACTTCTCTGAGATCCCCATCCCTCTCTCCCCCTACTTCTCTGAGATCCCCATCCCTCTCCCCCTACTTCTCTGAGATCCCCATCCCCACTACTCTCTCTCCCCCTACTTCTCTGAGATCCCCATCCCTCTCTCCCCTACTTCTCTGAGATCCCCATCCCTCTCTCCCCCTACTTCTCTGAGATCCCCATCCCTCTCTCCCTACTCCTCTGAGATCCCCATCCTCTCTCCCTATCTCTCTCTCCCCCTACTTCTCTGAGATCCCCATCCCTCTCTCCCCCTACTTCTCTGAGATCCCCATCCCTCTCTCCCCTACTTCTCTGAGATCCCCATCCCTCTCTCCCCTACTTCTCTGAGATCCCCATCCCTCTCTCCCCCTCTACTTCTCTGAGATCCCCATCCCTCTCTCCCCCTACTTCTCTGAGATCCCCATCCCTCTCTCCCCTACTTCTCTGAGATCCCCATCCCTCTCTCCCCCTACTTATCTGAGATCCCCATCCCTCTCCCCTACTTCTCTCCCCATCCCTCTCTCCCCTACTTATCTGAGATCCCCATCCCTCTCTCCCCCTACTTCTCTGAGATCCCCATCCCTCTCTCCCCCTACTCCTCTGAGATCCCCCTACCTCTCTCCCACTACTTCTCTCCCCCTACTTCTCTGAGATCCCCATCCCTCTCTCCCCCTACTTCTCTGAGATCCCCATCCCTCTCTCCCCTACTTCTCTGAGATCCCCATCCCTCTCTCCCCCTACTTATCTGAGATCCCCATCCCTCTCTCCCTACTTCTCTGAGATCCCCATCCCTCTCTCCCCTACTTCTCTGAGATCCCCATCCCTCTCTCCCCTACTTCCTGAGATCCCCATCCCTTCTCCCCTGAGATCCCCATCCCTCTCTCCCCTACTTCTCTGAGATCCCCATCCCTCTCCCCCTACTTCTCTGAGATCCCCATCCCTCTCTCCCTCTACTTCTCTGAGATCCCCATCCCTCTCTCCCCCTACTTCTCTGAGATCCCCATCCCTCTCTCCCTACTTCTCTGAGATCCCCATCCCTCTCTCCCCTACTTCTCTGAGATCCCCATCCCTCTCTCCCCCTACTACTTCTCTGAGATCCCCATCCCTCTCTCCCCTACTTCTCTGAGATCCCCATCCCTCTCTCCCCTACTTCTCTGAGATCCCCTACCTCTCTCTCCCCCCCCCTACTTCTCTGAGATCCCCATCCCTCTCTCCCCTACTTCTCTGAGATCCCCATCCCTCTCTCCCCTACTTCTCTGAGATCCCCATCCCTCTCTCCCCCTACTTCTCTGAGATCCCCATCCCTCTCTCCCCCTACTTCTCTGAGATCCCCCTCTCCCTCTCTCCCCCACTTCTCTCTGAGATCCCCATCCCTCTCTCCCCCTACTTCTCTGAGATCCCCATCCCTCTCTCCCCCTACTCTCCCCCACTCCCCTACTTCTCTGAGATCCCCATCCCTCTCTCCCCCTACTTCTCTGAGATCCCCATCCCTCTCTCCCCTACTCCTCTGAGATCCCCATCCCTCTCCCACTACCTCCTCCCCCTACTTCTCTGAGATCCCCATCCCTCTCTCCCCCTACTTCTCTGAGATCCCCATCCCTCTCTCCCCTACTCTCTGAGATCCCCTACCTCTCTCCCACTACTCTCCCCCTCTACTTCTCTGAGATCCCCATCCCTCTCTCCCCTACTTCTCTGAGATCCCCATCCCTCTCTCCCCTACTTCTCTGAGATCCCCATCCCTCTCTCCCCCTACTTCTCTGAGATCCCCATCCCTCTCTCCCCCTACTTCTCTGAGATCCCCATCCCTCTCTCCCCTACTTCTCTGAGATCCCCATCTCTCCCCCTACTTCTCTGAGATCCCCATCCTTCTCTGAGATCCCCATCCCTCTCTCCCCTACTTCTCTGAGATCCCCATCCCTCTCTCCCCTACTTCTCTCCTACTTCTCTGATCCCCATCTCTCCCCTACTTCTCTGAGATCCCCATCCCTCTCTCCCCCTACTTCTCTGAGATCCCCATCCCTCTCTCCCCCTACTTCTCTGAGATCCCCATCCCTCTCTCCCCCTACTTCTCTGAGATCCCCATCCCTCTCTCCCCTACTCCTCTGAGATCCCCACCTCTCTCCCACTCCCCCTCTCCCTCTACTTCTCTGAGATCCCCATCCCTCTCTCCCCTACTTCTCTGAGATCCCCATCCCTCTCTCCCCCTACTCCTCTGAGATCCCCATCCCCCACTCTCTCCCCCTACTTCTCTGAGATCCCCATCCCTCTCTCCCCTACTTCTCTGAGATCCCCATCCCTCTCTCCCCTACTCCTCTGAGATCCCCCTTCTCTCCCCTATCTCTCTCCCCCTACTTCTCTGAGATCCCCATCCCTCTCTCCCCCTACTTCTCTGAGATCCCCATCCCTCTCTCCCCCTACTTCTCTGAGATCCCCATCCCTCTCTCCCCCTACTTCTCTGAGATCCCCATCCCTCTCTCCCCCTACCTCTCTGAGATCCCCATCCTCTCTGAGATCCCCATCCCTCTCTCCCCCTACTTCTCTGAGATCCCCATCCCTCTCCCCCTCTACTTCTCTGAGATCCCCATCCCTCTCTCCCCCTACTTCTCTGAGATCCCCATCCCTCTCTCCCCTACTCCTCTGAGATCCCCCTATCTCTCCCACTCTCTCTCCCCCTACTTCTCTGAGATCCCCATCCCTCTCCCCTACTTCTCTGAGATCCCCATCCCTCTCTCCCCCTACTTCTCTGAGATCCCCATCCCTCTCTCCCCCTACTTCTCTGAGATCCCCATCCCTCTCTCCCCTACTTATCTGAGATCCCCATCCCTCTCTCCCCCTACTTCTCTGAGATCCCCATCCCTCTCTCCCCTACTTCTCTGAGATCCCCATCCCTCTCTCCCCCTACTTCTCTGAGATCCCCATCCCTCTCTCCCCTACTTCTCTGAGATCCCCATCCCTCTCTCCCCTACTCCTCTGAGATCCCCCTACCTCTCTCCCACTACTCCCTCCCCTACTTCTCTGAGATCCCCATCCCTCTCTCCCCCTACTTCTCTGAGATCCCCATCCCTCTCTCCCCCTACTCCTCTGAGATCCCCCTACCTCTCTCCCACTACCTCTCTCTCCCTCTACTTCTCTGAGATCCCCATCCCTCTCTCCCCCTACTTCTCTGAGATCCCCATCCCTCTCTCCCTCTACTTCTCTGAGATCCCCATCCCTCTCTCCCCCTACTTCTCTGAGATCCCCATCCCTCTCTCCCCCTACTTCTCTGAGATCCCCATCCCTCTCTCCCCCTACTTATCTGAGATCCCCATCCCTCTCTCCCCTACTTCTCTGAGATCCCCATCCCTCTCTCCCCCCTACTTCTCTGAGATCCCCATCCCTCTCTCCCCCTACTTCTCTGAGATCCCCATCCCTCTCTCCCCTACTTCTCTGAGATCCCCATACCTCTCTCCCCCTACTCCCTCTACTCTCTGAGATCCCCATCCCTCTCTCCCCCTACTTCTCTGACTTCTCTGAGATCCCCATCCCTCTCTCCCCTACTTCTCTGAGATCCCCATCCCTCTCTCCCCTACTTCTCTGAGATCCCCATCCCTCTCCCCCCTACTTCTCTGAGATCCCCATCCCTCTCTCCCCCTACTTCTCTGAGATCCCCATCCCTCTCTCCCCCTACTTCTCTGAGATCCCCATCCCTCTCTCCCCCTACTTCTCTGAGATCCCCATCCTCTCCCCCTACTTCTCTGAGATCCCCATCCCTCTCTCCCCTACTTCTCTGAGATCCCCATCCCTCTCTCCCTACTTCTCTGAGATCCCCATCTCTCTCTCCTCTCCCTACTTCTCTGAGATCCCCATCCCTCTCTCCCCCTACTTCTCTGAGATCCCCATCCCTCTCTCCCCTACTCCTCTGAGATCCCCCTACCTCTCCCCACTACCTCTCTCTCCCCCTACTTCTCTGAGATCCCATCCCTCTCCCCTACTTCTCTGAGATCCCCATCCCTCTCTCCCCCTACTTCTCTGAGATCCCCATCCCTCTCTCCCCTACTTCTCTGAGATCCCCATCCCTCTCTCCCCTACTTCTCTGAGATCCCCATCCCTCTCTCCCCTACTTATCTGAGATCCCCATCCCTCTCTCCCCCTACTTCTCTGAGATCCCCATCCCTCTCTCCCCCTACTTCTCTGAGATCCCCATCCCTCTCTCCCCCTACTTCTCTGAGATCCCCATCCCTCTCTCCCCTACTCCTCTGAGATCCCCATCCTCTCTCCCACTACCCAGATCCCCATCCCTCTCTCCCCTACTTCTCTGAGATCCCCATCCCTCCTCCCCCTACTTCTCTGAGATCCCCATCCCTCTCTCCCCTACTTCTCTGAGATCCCCATCCCTCTCTCCCCTACTTCTCTGAGATCCCCATCCTCTCTCCCACTACTCTCCCCCCTACTTCTCTGAGATCCCCATCCCTCTCTCCCCCTACTTCTCTGAGATCCCCATCCCTCTCTCCCTACTCCTCTGAGATCCCCATCCCTCTCTCCCCTACTTCTCTGAGATCCCCATCCCTCTCTCCCCCTACTTCTCTGAGATCCCCATCCCTCTCTCCCCCTACTTCTCTGAGATCCCCATCCCTCTCTCCCCTACTTCTCTGAGATCCCCATCCTCTCCCCTACTTATCTCCCCATCCCCCCCCTACTTCTCTGAGATCCCCATCCCTCTCTCCCCTACTCCTCTGAGATCCCCCTACCTCTCCCCATACCTCTCTCCCCTACTTCTCTGAGATCCCCATCCCTCTCTCCCCCTACTTCTCTGAGATCCCCATCCCTCTCCCCTACTCCCCCCCATACTTCTCTCCCCTACTCTCTGAGATCCCCATCCCTCTCTCCCCCTTCTCTGAGATCCCCATCCTCTCTCCCCCTACTCCTCTGAGATCCCCATCCCTCTCTCCCACTACTCTCTCCCCCCTCTTCTCTGAGATCCCCATCCCTCTCTCCCCCTACTTCTCTGAGATCCCCATCCCTCTCTCCCCTACTTCTCTGAGATCCCCCTACCTCTCCCACTCCTCTCCTCCCTCTACTTCTCTGAGATCCCCATCCCTCTCTCCCCCTACTTCTCTGAGATCCCCATCCCTCTCTCCCCCTACCCTCTGAGATCCCCATCCCTCTCTCCCCTACTTCTCTGAGATCCCCATCCCTCTCTCCCCCTACTTCTCTGAGATCCCCATCCCTCTCTCCCCTACTTCTCTGAGATCCCCCTATCCCTCTCTCCCCCCTACTTCTCTGAGATCCCCATCCCTCTCTCCCCCTACTTCTCTGAGATCCCCATCCCTCTCTCCCCCTACTTCTCTGAGATCCCCATCCCTCTCTCCCCCTACTTCTCTGAGATCCCCATCCCTCTCTCCCCTACTTCCCTGAGATCCCCATCCCTCTCTCCCCTACTTATCTGAGATCCCCATCCCTCTCTCCCCCTACTTCTCTGAGATCCCCATCCCTCTCTCCCCCTACTTATCTGAGATCCCCATCCCTCTCCCCCCTACTCTCTCTGAGATCCCCATCCCCTCTCCCCTACTTCTCTGAGATCCCCATCCCTCTCCCCCTACTTCTCTGAGATCCCCATCCCTCTCTCCCCTACTCCTCTGAGATCCCCCCTCTCTCCCCCACTAGATCCTCTCTCCCCTCTACTTCTCTGAGATCCCCATCCCTCTCTCCCCCTACTTCTCTGAGATCCCCATCCCTCTCTCCCCTACTCCTCTGAGATCCCCCTACCTCTCTCCCACTACCTCTCTCTCCCCTACTTCTCTGAGATCCCATCCCTCTCTCCCCTACTTCTCTGAGATCCCCATCCCTCTCTCCCTCTACTTCTCTGAGATCCCCATCCCTCTCTCCCCCTACTTCTCTGAGATCCCCATCCCTCTCTCCCCCTACTTCTCTGAGATCCCCATCCCTCTCTCCCCCTACTTATCTGAGATCCCCATTCCTCTCTCCCCCTACTTCTCTGAGATCCCCATCCCTCTCTCCCCCTACTTATCTGAGATCCCCATCCCTCTCTCCCCCTACTTCTCTGAGATCCCCATCCCTCTCTCCCTACTCCTCTGAGATCCCCCTACCTCTCTCCCACTACCCCCTCCCCTCTACTTCTCTGAGATCCCCATCCCTCTCTCCCCCTACTTCTCTGAGATCCCCATCCCTCTCTCCCCCTACTCCTCTGAGATCCCCATCCCTCTCTCCCCCTACTTCTCTGAGATCCCCATCCCTCTCTCCCCCTACTCCTCTGAGATCCCCATCCCTCTCTCCCCCTACTTCTCTGAGATCCCCATCCCTCTCTCCCCCTACTCCTCTGAGATCCCCCTACCTCTCTCCCACTACCCCCTCTCCCTCTACTTCTCTGAGATCCCCATCCCTCTCTCCCCCTACTTCTCTGAGATCCCCATCCCTCTCTCCCCCTACTTCTCTGAGATCTCCATCCCTCTCTCCCCCTACTTCTCTGAGATCCCCATCCCTCTCTCCCCTACTCCTCTGAGATCCCCCTATCCTCCCACTATCTCTCCCCCCTACTTCTCTGAGATCCCCATCCCTCTCTCCCCTACTTCTCTGAGATCCCCATCCCTCTCTCCCCCTACTTCTCTGAGATCCCCATCCCTCCCCCCTACTTATCTGAGATCCCCATCCCTCTCTCCCCCTACTTCTCTGAGATCCCCATCCCTCTCTCCCCTACTCCTCTGAGATCCCCCTACCTCTCTCCCACTACCTCCCTCTCCCTCTACTTCTCTGAGATCCCCATCCCTCTCTCCCCTACTTCTCTGAGATCCCCATCCCTCTCTCCCCTACTCCTCTGAGATCCCCCTACCTCTCTCCCACTACCTCTCTCTCCCTCTACTTCTCTGAGATCCCATCCCTCTCTCCCCCTACTTCTCTGAGATCCCCATCCCTCTCTCCCCTACTTCTCTGAGATCCCCATCCCTCTCTCCCCTACTTCTCTGAGATCCCCATCCCTCTCCCCCTACTTCTCTGAGATCCCCATCCCTCTCTCCCCTACTTCTCTGAGATCCCCATCCCTCTCTCCCCCTACTTCTCTCCCCCTAGATCCCCATCCCTCTCTCCCCTACTTCTCTGAGATCCCCATCCCTCTCTCCCTACTTCTCTGAGATCCCCATCCCTCTCTCCCCTACTTCTCTGAGATCCCCATCCCTCTCTCCCCCTACTACCCCATCCCTTCTCCCCTACTCTCTGAGATCCCCATCCCTCTCTCCCCCTACTTCTCTGAGATCCCCATCCCTCTCTCCCCTACTCCTCTGAGATCCCCATCCTCTATCTCTCCCCCCTACTTCTCTGAGATCCCCATCCCTCTCTCCCCCTACTTCTCTGAGATCCCCATCCCTCTCTCCCCTACTTCTCTGAGATCCCCCCTCTACCCCCTACTCTCTGAGATCCCCATCCCTCTCTCCCCCTACTTCTCTGAGATCCCCATCCCTCTCTCCCCCTACTTCTCTGAGATCCCCATCCCTCTCTCCCCCTACTTCTCTGAGATCCCCATCCCTCTCTCCCCTACTTCTCTGAGATCCCCATCCCTCTCTCCCCTACTTCTCTGAGATCCCCATCCCTCTCTCCCCTACTCCTCTGAGATCCCCATCTCCTCCCTCCCCCTACTTCTCTGAGATCCCCATCCCTCTCTCCCCTACTTCTCTGAGATCCCCATCCCTCTCTCCCCTACTTCTCTGAGATCCCCATCCCTCTCTCCCCCTACTTCTCTGAGATCCCCATCCCTCTCCCCTACTTCTCTGAGATCCCCCTATCCTCTATCTCTCTCCCCCCTACTTCTCTGAGATCCCCATCCCTCTCTCCCCCTACTAGATCCCCATCCCTCTCCCCCTACTCTCTGAGATCCCCATCCCTCTCTCCCCCTACTTCTCTGAGATCCCCATCCCTCTCTCCCTACTTCTCTGAGATCCCCATCCCTCTCTCCCCCTACTCCTCTGAGATCCCCATCCCTCTCTCCCCTACTTCTCTGAGATCCCCATCCCTCTCTCCCCCTACTTCTCTGAGATCCCCATCCCTCTCTCCCCTACTCCTCTGAGATCCCCATCCCTCTCTCCCCCTACTTCTCTGAGATCCCCATCCCTCTCTCCCCCTACTTCTCTGAGATCCCCATCCCTCTCTCCCCTACTTCTCTGAGATCCCCATCCCCCACTCTCTCCCCCTACTTCTCTGAGATCCCCATCCCTCTCTCCCCTACTTCTCTGAGATCCCCATCCCTCTCTCCCTACTTCTCTGAGATCCCCATCCCTCTCTCCCCTACTTCTCTGAGATCCCCATCCCTCTCTCCCCTACTTCTCTGAGATCCCCATCCCTCTCTCCCCCTACTTCTCTGAGATCCCCATCCCTCTCTCCCCTACTTCTCTGAGATCCCCATCCCTCTCTCCCCCTACTCCCCATCCCTCTCTCCCTACTTCTCTGAGATCCCCATCCCTCTCTCCCCCCTTACTCTCTGAGATCCCCATCCCTCTCTCCCCCTACTTCTCTGAGATCCCCATCCCTCTCTCCCCCTACTTCTCTGAGATCCCCATCCCTCTCTCCCCTACTTCTCTGACCCCATCTCTCTCCTTACTCTCTGAGATCCCCATCCCTCTCTCCCCTACTTCTCTGAGATCCCCATCCCTCTCTCCCCCTACTTCTCTGAGATCCCCATCCCTCCCACTCTCCCCCCCCTACTTCTCTGAGATCCCCATCCCTCTCTCCCCTACTTCTCTGAGATCCCCATCCCTCTCTCCCCCTACTTCTCTGAGATCCCCATCCCTCTCTCCCCTACTCCTCTGAGATCCCCCTACCTCTCTCCCACTATCTCTCTCCCCTACTTCTCTGAGATCCCCATCCCTCTCTCCCCCTACTTCTCTGAGATCCCCATCCCTCTCTCCCCTACTTCTCTGAGATCCCCATCCCTCTCTCCCCCTACTTCTCTGAGATCCCCATCCCTCTCTCCCCCTACTTCTCTGAGATCCCCATCCCTCTCTCCCCCTACTTCTCTGAGATCCCCATCCCTCTCCCCCTACTTCTCTGAGATCCCCATCCCTCTCTCCCCCTACTTATCTGAGATCCCCATCCCTCTCTCCCCCTACTTCTCTGAGATCCCCATCCCTCTCTCCCCCTACTTCTCTGAGATCCCCTATCCCCCACTCTCTCCCCCTACTTCTCTGAGATCCCCATCCCCATCCCCCCATCCCTCTCCCCCTACTTCTCTGAGATCCCCATCCCTCTCTCCCCTACTTCTCTGAGATCCCCATCCCTCTCTCCCTACTTCTCTGAGATCCCCATCCTCTCTCCCCTACTTCTCTGAGATCCCCATCCTCTCCCCCTACTTCTCTGAGATCCCCATCCCTCTCTCCCTACTTCTCTGAGATCCCCATCCCTCTCTCCCCCTACTTCTCTGAGATCCCCATCCCTCTCTCCTCTACTTCTCTGAGATCCCCATCCCTCTCTCCCCCTACTTCTCTGAGATCCCCATCCCTCTCTCCCCCTACTTCTCTGAGATCCCCATCCCCCACTCTCTCCCCCTACTTCTCTGAGATCCCCATCCCTCTCTCCCCCTACTTCTCTGAGATCCCCATCCCTCTCTCCCCCTACTCCTCTGAGATCCCCCTATCTCTCTCCCACTCTCCCCCCCCTACTTCTCTGAGATCCCCATCCCTCTCTCCCCCTACTTCTCTGAGATCCCCATCCCTCTCTCCCTACTCCTCTGAGATCCCCACCTCTCCCCACTACCCCCCTACTTCTCTGAGATCCCCATCCCTCTCCCCTACTTCTCTGAGATCCCCATCCCTCTCTCCCCTACTTCTCTGAGATCCCCATCCCTCTCTCCCCTACTTCTCTGAGATCCCCATCCCTCTCTCCCCCTACTTCTCTGAGATCCCCATCCCTCTCTCCCCCTACTTCTCTGAGATCCCCATCCCTCTCTCCCCTACTTCTCTGAGATCCCCATCCCTCTCTCCCCCTACTTCTCTGAGATCCCCATCCCCCCCTATCCCTCCCTCCCCCTACTTCTCTGAGATCCCCATCCCTCTCTCCCCCTACTTCTCTGAGATCCCCATCCCTCTCTCCCCTACTTCTCTGAGATCCCCATCCCTCTCTCCCCATCCCTCTCTCCCCTACTTCTCTGAGATCCCCATCCCTCTCTCCCCTACTTCTCTGAGATCCCCATCCCTCTCTCCCCTACTCCTCTGAGATCCCCCTATCTCTCTCCCACTATCTCTCTCTCCCCCTACTTCTCTGAGATCCCCATCCCTCTCTCCCCCTACTTATCTGAGATCCCCATCCCTCTCTCCCTACTTCTCTGAGATCCCCATCCCTCTCTCCCCTACTTATCTGAGATCCCCATCCCTCTCTCCCCCTACTTCTCTGAGATCCCCATCCCTCTCTCCCCCTTATCTGACATCCCCATCCCTATCTCCCCCTACTTCTCTGAGATCCCCATCCCTCTCTCCCCTACTCCTCTGAGATCCCCATCCCTCTCTCCCCCCCTACTTCTCTGAGATCCCCATCCCTCTCTCCCCCTACTTCTCTGAGATCCCCATCCCTCTCTCCCCTACTCCTCTGAGATCCCCCTACCTCTCTCCCCTATCTCTCTCTCCCTCTACTTCTCTGAGATCCCATCCCTCTCTCCCCCTACTTCTCTGAGATCCCCATCCCTCTCTCCCCTACTTCTCTGAGATCCCCATCCCTCTCTCCCTCTACTTCTCTGAGATCCCCATCCCTCTCTCCCCCTACTTCTCTGAGATCCCCATCCCTCTCTCCCCCTACTTATCTGAGATCCCCATTCCTCTCTCCCCTACTTCTCTGACATCCCCATCCCTCTCTCCCCCTACTTATCTGAGATCCCCATCCCTCTCTCCCCCTCTTCTCTGAGATCCCCATCCCTCTCTCCCCTACTCCTCTGAGATCCCCCTACCTCTCTCCCACTACCTCTCTCTCCCTCTACTTCTCTGAGATCCCCATCCCTCTCTCCCCCTACTTCTCTGAGATCCCCATCCCTCTCTCCCCCTACTTCTCTGAGATCCCCATCCCTCTCTCCCCCTACTTCTCTGAGATCCCCATCCCTCTCTCCCCTACTTCTCTGAGATCCCCATCCCTCTCTCCCCCTACTTCTCTGAGATCCCCATCCCTCTCTCCCCCTACTCCTCTGAGATCCCCCTATCTCTCTCCCACTCTCCCTACTTCTCTGAGATCCCCATCCCTCTCCCCTACTTCTCTGAGATCCCCATCCCTCTCTCCCCTACTTCCTGAGATCCCCATCCCTCTCTCCCCTACTTCTCTGAGATCCCCATCCCTCCCTCTTCTCTGAGATCCCCATCCCTCTCTCCCCCCTACTTCTCTGAGATCCCCATCCCTCTCTCCCCTACTTCTCTGAGATCCCCATCCCTCTCTCCCCTACTTCTCTGAGATCCCCATCCCTCTCTCCCCTACTTCTCTGAGATCCCCATCCCTCTCTCCCCCTACTTCTCTGAGATCCCCATCCCTCTCTCCCCCTACTCCTCCCCATCTCTCCCTACTTCTCTGAGATCCCCATCCTCTCCCCCTATTCTCTGAGATCCCCATCCCTCCTCCCTACTTCTCTGAGATCCCCATCCCTCTCTCCCTCTACTTCTCTGAGATCCCCATCCCTCTCTCCCCTACTTCTCTGAGATCCCCATCCCTCTCTCCCCTACTTCTCTGAGATCCCCATCCCTCTCTCCCCCTACTTCTCTGAGATCCCCATCCCTCTCTCCCCTACTTCTCTGAGATCCCCATCCCTCTCTCCCCCTACTTATCTGAGATCCCCATCCTCTCTCCCCTCTACTTCTCTGAGATCCCCATCCCTCTCTCCCCTACTTCTCTGAGATCCCCATCCCTCTCTCCCCTACTTATCTGAGATCCCCATCCCTCTCCCCTACTTCTCTGAGATCCCCATCCCTCTCTCCCCCTACTTCTCTGAGATCCCCATCCCTCTCCCCCTACTTCTCTGAGATCCCCATCCCTCTCTCCCCCTACTCCTCTGAGATCCCCATCCCTCTCTCCCCTACTTCTCTGAGATCCCCATCCCTCTCTCCCCCTACTTCTCTGAGATCCCCTACCTCCCCACCCTCTCCCCCTCTACTTCTCTGAGATCCCCATCCCTCTCTCCCCCTACTTCTCTGAGATCCCCATCCCTCTCTCCCCCTACTCCTCTGAGATCCCCATCCCTCTCTCCCCTACTTCTCTGAGATCCCCATCCCTCTCTCCCCTACTTCTCTGAGATCCCCATCCCTCTCTCCCCCTACTTCTCTGAGATCCCCATCCCTCTCTCCCCTACTTCTCTGAGATCCCCATCCCTCTCTCTACTTCTCTGAGATCCCCATCCCTCTCTCCCTACTTCTCTGAGATCCCCATCCCTCTCTCCCCTACTTCTCTGAGATCCCCATCCCTCTCTGAGATCCCCATCCCTCTCTCCCCCTACTTCTCTGAGATCCCCATCCCTCTCTCCCCTACTTCTCTGAGATCCCCATCTCCTCTCTCCCCCTTCTCCTCTGAGATCCCCTACTCCCCCTCTCCTTGAGATCCCCATCCCTCTCTCCCCTACTTCTCTGAGATCCCCATCCCTCTCTCCCCCTACTTCTCTGAGATCCCCATCCCCCCATCTCTCCCCTACTCCTCTGAGATCCCCATACCTCTCTCCCACTACCTCTCTCTCCCCCCTACTTCTCTGAGATCCCCATCCCTCTCTCCCCCTACTTCTCTGAGATCCCCATCCCTCTCTCCCCCTACTTCTCTGAGATCCCCATCCCTCTCTCCCTCTACTTCTCTGAGATCCCCATCCCTCTCTCCCCTACTTCTCTGAGATCCCCATCCTCTCTCCCACTCCCTCTCTCCCCCCTACTTATCTGAGATCCCCATCCCTCTCTCCCCTACTTCTCTGACATCCCCATCCCTCTCTCCCCCTACTTATCTGAGATCCCCATCCCTCTCTCCCCTACTTCTCTGAGATCCCCATCCCTCTCTCCCTACTCCTCTGAGATCCCCATACCTCTCTCCCACTATCCTCTCTCCCCTACTTCTCTGAGATCCCCATCCCTCTCTCCCCCTACTTCTCTGAGATCCCCATCCCTCTCTCCCCCTACTTATCTGAGATCCCCATCCCTCTCTCCCCCTACTTCTCTGAGATCCCCATCCCTCTCTCCCCCTACTTATCTGAGATCCCCATCCCTCTCTCCCCTACTTCTCTGAGATCCCCATCTCTCTCTCTCCTACTCCTCTGAGATCCCCCTACCTCTCTCCCACTACCCCCTCTCCCTCTACTTCTCTGAGATCCCCATCCCTCTCTCCCACTACCCCCTCTCCCTCTACTTCTCTGAGAACCCCATCCCTCTCTCCCCCTACTTCTCTGAGATCCCCATCCCTCTCTCCACCTACTTATCTGAGATCCCCATCCCTCTCTCCCCCTACTTCTCTGAGATCCCCATCCCTCTCTCCCCTACTCCTCTGAGATCCCCTACCTCTCTCCCACTACCCCCTCTCCCTCTACTTCTCTGAGAACCCCATCCCTCTCTCCCCCTACTTCTCTGAGATCCCCATCCCTCTCTCCCCCTACTTCTCTGAGATCCCCATCCCTCTCTCCCCTACTTCTCTGAGATCCCCATCCCTCTCTCTCCCTACTTCTCTGAGATCCCCATCCCTCTCTCCCCCTACTTCTCTGAGATCCCCATCCCTCAATCGCCCTACTTCTCTGAGATCCCCCTACCTCCCTCCCCTTACTTCTCTCAGTCCTTGTCCCTCTCCATTCTTTGCCTCTCTTGTCACCTTTTCCACAATCTCCATCCTCTCTCCCTGCCCTCACCCCACACACATCAACACCACACTCCAACCAAAGCTTTCTCTTTCCCTTTTCCACAATCTCCCTCCTCTCTCTCTGCCCTCGCCCCACACACATCAACACCACACTCCAACCAAAGCCCTCTATTCCCCTTTCCAGCTAAACGTTACACCATGCACACAAACGTTAGTCTCTTCTCCACTATGAGTCTGGATCTGAGTACCTCCCAGATGATTTCTAGAGCGCAAACACAATCTAGCTGTTCTGATTGGTCCCAGAAACTATTATGTCCCTCTTCATTATCTTGAATCGAACATGACCTGCATGGGGAACAAAAGTGAGCCCCCCCCCACTTCCGTCACCCCCCCCCCCCCCTCTCTCTGCCCCTTGATCAATAAATGGGCAAGTCTATTAAACTACGATGCTTTAAGGTGTTCAGCTGTGATCAGCTAATCCTGGCCGCTGAGGCTGCTGCGTCATCTAGAATAGATCATTTACATCGTCTAGTCTATTTGTAGTCTGCATTTTTATGGCCCTCCTTATTATAATGAGGATCTTCGCCGTTTGCGGTCTTGGGAAATCCTCCCCCGAGAAAAAGATACATTTCCATAAATGGGATTATAAATATAAATCAAATAACAAAAAAAAAATGTATACTGTATATATATATATATATTTTGGGAAAATGCTAAAAGCTGCACAAGTGTCCTGCCTGGCCCAGAAGTGAGTCACTCAGGCAGTCATGGCAGGTCTGTCATTAGTGGGAGCTGAGCATGTCTATGGACAGCAGAGCGCTGGACGTATTTAGTATGGAGGTCTATGAGGGCTGACTCACAAGGACAGCTGCCAAGGGAAACAGGGCTAGCCTGGAGTGTCAACTACATCCCCCAACCCACGAAACCTGCCACGGAATGAGGTAAACAAGGATATGCCAACAACAATGATGTCACAGAAGAGAAAGAAAGTGAGGGAATTACACACAGTGGACAAGGGTTCCATTATTAGGATGGAACTTTGGCACAGGGATCTGATCCTGAATAAGGTGTTAAAGACAATGGGATCAGGATCTCCTTTATTTAACTAGGCAAGTCAGTTAAGAACACATTCTTATGTACAATGACGGCCTACACCGGCCAAACCCGGACGACGCTGGGCCAATTGTGCGGCGCCCTATGGGACTCCCAATCACGGCCAGTTGTGATACAGCCTGGATTTAAACCAGGGTGTCTGTAGTGACACTTCAAGCACTGTGATGCAGTGCCTTAGACCAAGGCGCCACTCGGGAGCCCAGTTTAGTGGTGCTGATAAGCTACAATCTGGGGACAGCAGGACTTCACCAACTCAACAGCAGCATCCACATCACCCCAATGACCTGCACTCTATTCTTCCATTAGAAGCAACTTCTCCTGTTTGAATGAGTGAGACTAGAGTGGCATAATTGCGGTAAATTTACCCATAATCCCAGGTTGTCCCAAAATTACAGTTGGAGGATTCCAGATTTCCTGCGTATTCCCTCTTAACTCCAGAAGTCTTCCAACCAGGATTTCTGAAAACCTGGGAATTTTGGGGAGATGACAGAAATGTTGCCAGTCTCCTAGGTCTATCTACCCCTGTATGTCCTCTGGTGTGTTTGTTTTAGTTATGCAGTGTATTACGTTCCAGCCGGCTGCGGACGGCTTAGTGAAATGACATCTGCCCTTCTGGTCAAGAGGAAGTAAACAGTCAGCCGTTGTCCCTGGATACCTCGCCAGCAACGACCCCAGGCAAGCTGACAACAGGGAGGAGACCATGTCTAATAGGTGTGACAATAAACGGATCGATACATCCTGAGTCCTTCAGAAAGAACATGTTGGAGCTCTGAACTCATTCTGCTCAAACACTCGTGAGAATCAGGACATCTGAAAAAGAAGATGCTCAACACAAAACATTCCTAGATATTAGTTTCTTTATTCTTTAGCATTCGTACAGGTTCTAGTCAAACCCTCATGAAAATAAACATTCCCTGTTCTCTTGGTCACCACGGCAACTGTCCAGAGTACTCTATAAAGAAACATGGTTCTGTCCAGGACCATCTCATCAGTCCAGTGTTCATTGGGAACGAGCTTCAGAGCAACTTACTACAGAGAGTTTTCTATCTGTCCCCTTTACGTCCAAGCCTCCAGCTCCCTTGTCTCAGCTCCCAAACTAACACTGCTGACTTGGCTGTACTCCAGTAGCGAGCGCTATTGAGAGTGTGACTTACGTTTAGCCCACTAATGCTACCTATGTAGGTTAAAGACCCCCTTGTGGTCTACAAAACACAACACCGCCCAGGGGGACATCTCAAGGTGAAGTCCAACCGTGCCAAAGCACTCAGCTCTCAAACAGTACCCTCCGTTTCAGCACTGCCAGGAAGTAATGGGATGCAATAGGAGGATGAATGACTCAGTTCTCAGGAGAGAACTTATAGATACAAGCCACACAGAATAAATATCTGGCTGCGCAGAGAAGCACTAGATTGAACTCCTTTAGAAACGTTTCAAACCACTGTGGGAATTGTGATTGAATCAACGCAATATTAGCCACTTTCAATTTAACATACCACAACAAAACAAAGTATGCAAGACATCGTGTGCTAAACTAACTTTGCAAGAGGTTTTCTTGTAGGCAGAGGGTATTGGAGTAGGATTCTATTGCATTGATGTGCATGACTCAGGCCCGTACTCTACACAGACCAGTGTGCCATAACCAATCAGGGCTGCAGTAGGTCTATATGCAAATAGCCATTGCCATTTATGGATCTGTGCCATTCACTTTGAACTGGACTCTGTTTAGGCTACAGAGAGCCACGTGTACACATTAGTTCATATTCTTTGCTAGGTAGTGAGTTATTAACCCAACATTGGGGGAGAGGTTGCTTCCAACAAGAGCACCAAACACTTCTAGCCATCTTTGAAAAGCCAGTCAAGTAAAAAGCTATTTTTTATGTCTTAAAGGGCCAGTGTTGTATTTTGAGGTGCGTCTTGAATAAGCTAAGTAGCCAATAGGCAGAGGGTAGCATCATTTGTCTGATTCTCTTTAATAATGGTGTGGGAATAATAATGCCTTTTATTTTGTAAAGTGGTTTCTTGCATCAAACACAACATTTTCCGCCACCTCCTTGTCTGAGTGGATAAACAGGTTCATGTTAAGCCCTGTCTCATGGAATGTAGGTCTACATTGAACACAACACATTGGCTGCTACTGTAGGCTGAATGATAGAACAGCTATTTGCATGTTAAGATGTTATGGGATGAATTTTCTCCATTGTTTTTGATGGAAGGCCCCTCTGGTAGGCCTACATTATGATCAAATAGCCACAGTAGCCAACTTGGCAACTGTTAAAGCTGTAACTTAAAGCGGGGACAGTCACAGTTGTTCACAGTAAACACACGCCGGAAGATGCACAGAATTTTCACGATGTTCAAGTTTGCACTCCTGAAATCTGCTCAGTTCTGAAAAAAATTAGAAGGAACATTGGTGACAAGTGTAACAGTATAGCTTCCGTCCCTCTCCTCGCCTCGAACCAGGGACCCTCTGCACACATAGACAACAATCACCCTTTAAGCGTTGTTACCCATTATTCCACAAAAGCCACAGCCATTACAGAGCAAGGGGAACAACTACTTCAAGGTCTCAGAACGAGTCTGGCACACGGTCAAGTACAATACGACAATGAGTGAACGTGTGGAGGAAGAGAGAGAGAGTTTTCCTCCGATCCTCTCCTCCTGTACGTCTTGAACCTGTACGTCTTGAACGGAAAGAGGATCGTGTTGCGTTGCCACTTCATTATCCCTAACTGTCCTCTGTGCTTACACAGGATTCTCCCAGAACCTCAATTCACTAAATGGGTTTAGGAATCAATAGGAGGAAGACAAGTCCTCACTCAGAATGATTAGACACATTCATCACAGAGCACAGGACAGAGGCTAAAACACAGGCAGAGGCCAGGCTGAAACACAGGCAGAGGCCAGGCTAAAACACAGGCAGGACAGAGTCTAAAACACAGGCAGAGGCCAGGCTAAAACACAGGCAGGACAGAAGCTAAAACACAGGCAGAGGCCAGGCTAAAACACAGGCAGGGCAGAGGCTAAAACACAGGCAGAGGCCAGGCTCAAACACTGGCAGGACAGAGTCTAAAACACAGGCAGGACAGAAGCTAAAACACAGGCAGGGCCAGGCTAAAACACAGGCAGGACAGAGACTGAAACACAGGCAGGACAGAGGCTAAAACACAGGCAGAGGCCAGGCTAAAACACAGGCAGGACAGAGGCTAAAACACAGGCAGGACAGAGGCTAAAACACAGGCAGAGGCCAGGCTAAAACACAGGCAGGACAGAGGCTAAAACACAGGCAGGACAGAGGCTAAAACACAGGCAGGACAGAGGCTGAAACACAGGCAGGACAGAGTCTAAAACACAGGCAGGACAGAGTATAAAACACAGGCAGAGGCCAGGCTAAAACACAGGCAGGATAGAGGCTAAAACACAGGCAGGACACAAGCTAAAACACAGGCAGAGGCCAGGCTAAAACACAGGCAGGACAGAGACTAAAACACAGGCAGGACATAGGCTAAAACACAGGCAGGACAGAAGCTAAAACACAGGCAGGACAGAGGCTAAAACACAGGCAGGACAGAGGCCAGGCTAAAACACAGGCAGGACACAGGTTAAAACACAGGCAGAGGCCAGGCTAAAACACAGGCAGGACAGAGGCTGAAACACAGGCAG